>NW_026931033.1:0-45298 GCF_032062105.1 Saccostrea cuccullata | reverse complement strand
CTCTTAAAGGAGCATACAAAATAGCCTTATAGTACAGGCAAAACCAATGACTAAGTGTCATAGGAAGAATCATCACTCGCTATTGTGTAAGTTTGTCGGCAGTGAAGAAAAGGATCCCATTCATATATCAAAAAAAAAACCCTAGTCATTAGTGACACCCGATACTACAAATTCAACGTAGGCCGTCTTAAAGGCACGCAACAATTATTTTACATTAGAGCGGACGAACGAAAATTGGGGATTGACAATTTTAACTGTGCTTAACGTACAAATATATTAAGACAGAGGAAAACGTAGAGTATAATATTATCTGAAAATATATTTCTGGTTCGGATTGAATACCTTAAGTATAGTGGGGGGTAAAATAAACAAACCCAAACGATTAGGTTAAAGTTCAAAAAGGGTCAAAGATCATTGCATGCCACACTAGACGAATTTCATATTGTGAAGTTATCTCCCGTTGTCGATGTGACATTCAGTTACGGCCAATAATGGTGCGGATCCAGAATTTTTTTTCGGGAGTAGGGAGGGGGGTTCGGTCAAAAAATTCCAGATAAGAATTTCCTGACAAACAGGAGAAAAAAACTGAAAACAAATAAACAAATAAACAAAATGAAAACAATGATAGTGGGGTCAATGTTTTCTAAGTTAGGGGGAGGATGTCCATTTTTGCTTCAGTATATAGTAAGTCTTGTTAAAATAACAAAGCAGATTTCAGGAGGGGGGGGGGGGGTTCCAATCTCCCTACCCACTCCCTGTCCCTGAAATAACAGTCTATTTTGTGATTCCAATTAAATATTTTTTTCCATTTGACTAATTCTACATATTTTGTTTCTTGTGTTTATATTATGTCTGTCTATTTGTCTGCAGAAATTATAACCTTGCCCCATAAGTTTTAAGTGGGATGGGCTATACAAATGGCTAAAAAATTCCACATTTTATAGGTTTATTTCTTGTGACAATTAAGACCTTTTTTTTGGGTACCATTAATTTTTACCTCTGATCGCTTGACCTAGGATACATATTTTTACAAGAAAAATACCAAACTTAAAACTTGACCTAAATTTTGATCAAAGGTGAAAGGGCTTTCATGCTTAACATGTGTATTCATTGTGAACTGTCAACAGGTTCAAATATGTTTGACCTTGACCATAGATTTGAACCACTTAAAAAAATTAACCTTGGAAATTAACTTTTGAACAGGAAGTACTAGGGACTACTATTTCACATGTACATTCCTTGTGACAAAACTTTTTCTGATACCAACAATTTGAACCCTTTGACCTTGACCTTTTAGTTTGACATATATTTGAGAAACTTCAACCTTCGCCATAGGCTTCCATACTGGGACATCAGTGTTTCAAAAACACATCTTGTCTTCATTATTATTTGGTGGTGTCTCCATATGAGGGAAGATGTATTTACAACAAACAAACAAATTACTTAAGAAAATATAAAACATGAATATGTTGGTCATGCATATCTCTGCATGAAAAAAAAACAGCTTTTCAAATACTGCAACCATATTGTAACCCTTTCAAAACACTCATTTGAGCTTTTCTGGTTTTCTTATCATATAACGTCTGTCGTGACGTGTCGTCCATTTGTTTGTCTGAAAACTTTTTACATTTTTTACTTCTCTAGAACCACTGGGCCAATTTTACCCAATCTATATAGAAATATGTACATTTGTATGTCAGACTGTCAATCTGTCTCAGTAAATTTAACCTTGGTCATCACGGTCATATCTACTGAACGAGAAGAGACAAGGCATTCATATTAAACTTATGTACATGTACTAGTATTTACCTGTGAGAATGACATGGTTTTTTTTACATGTGACCTAGAAGTTTGACCTACTTGCCAAAAAATTAAATTGTTATAAATTCATCATTTTGAAAGAGAAAAGTAAGGGCATTCATATCATATTGCATGTATATTATTACCTGTGATAAGACCTTTCCAAATAAATCATGACTTTTAGTATGTGACCTTGACCTTAAAGCCTAACCTACTTTTCAAAATTGTTGCATTTGCTTATAACTTTTGATTGAGATGAGATATGACTCTCACATTTGACATGTACAGACTCATAAGAATTCAAGGTGTTTCCCAGCATGCGATGCTTTTCTACCCCTTGACGTAGATGTTTTACATAATTTTCAAAATAATTAACTCGCCTAAAAGATTATTAGGCTTCTGAGTAACATTAGGGAGGACTTCAGGGAAGACAGGACTTTTTGCAAAAAAAGTCATTTTTCCACCCCCATTTGACCCTCAGGGGAAATATCAAAATTACTTAACCTCACTGCACATCTACATGACCCCACCAACCATCTTCCAAAAGATTATTAGGCTACTGTGTAGAATGTAGGAGAAGTTCAGGGAAGACGGGGCTTTTTGCATAAAAAAAAACATCATTTTTCGACCCCCATTTGACCCCCAGGGCAAAACCAAAATTCCGAAACCTTACTGCATATCTACATGACCCCACCAACCATCTCCCAAAAGATGATTAGGCTGCTGAATAAAATGTAAAAGGAGTTCAGGGAAGATGGGGCTTTTTGCATAAAAACATCATTTTTCGACCCCCATTTGACCCTCCGGGGCAAAATCTAAATTCCGAAACCTTACTGCACATCTACCTGACACCACCAACTATCTCCCAGAAGTTGAAAAGCCTACTGTGAAAAATGTAGAAGAGTTCAGGGAAAATGGGGCTTTTTGCATAAAGCATCATTTTTCGACCCCCATTTGACCCCCCGGGGCTAAATCAGAAATCTAAAACCTAAATGCACGTCTACATGACACCACTAACCATCTACCAAAAGGTAATTAGGCTGCTGAATAAAATGTAAGAGGAGTTCAGGAAAAATTGGGCTTTTTGCATAAAAAACGTCATTTTTCGACCCCCATTTGACCCCCTGGGGCAAAATCAAAATTCGGAATCCTTACTGCCCATCTAAATGACATTACCAATCATCCCTCAAAAGGTGATTAGGCTGCTGTGTAAAATGTAGAAGGAGTTCAGGGAAGACGTGACTTTTTGCATAAAAAACGTCATTTTTCGACCCCCATTTGACCCCCCAGGGCAAAATCAAAATTCCGAAACCTTACTGAACATCTACATGACACCACCAACCATCTCCCAAAAGATGATTAAGCTTCTGTGTAAAATGTAGGAGGAGTTAAAGGAAGAAAAGTGTGACAGAGGGACGGACGGACAGATGGACGGACATGAGTAACAACAATATACCCGAACTTTCTTTAGAAAGTGCGGGTATAAATACAAGATTCTTACAACAAAAACATATCTACAATGAGTTTTTTTAAAGTTCAGTGAAGAAAAACACAACAAACGTTTTAAATTTCTCACTTCCAAAGTCAGTTTGCGACAATTATATCCTTTAACAGAGACTTCTTTTTTTTTGGGGGGGGGGGCTTTGCATTCACCCCTTTGTCAAATTCAGAAAATGATTCTGATCCACGATACAATTACAGACAGGACGTTACCACATTTAAAAATGGAATTTCGATTTTCCATGTATCCAATTCTATCAAGAGTTTTACCTCCCATCGACACCATACTTCAAAGAATTCATATTGTATTCAAACAAAAATGAATAGATATCAGATTCGCCTAATTTAGACTCCGTCTTTCTTTTATCGAAAATGATATGCTTTAATGCTAGACCTTAAGTACTGCATCTGTTTTTTAATGCACAAATTCAAATCAATGTATTGTATTCTATGTACATTAAAAAAAAAGTTTAAAAAACATTTTGATCAGAAAGATAACCCTCACCTTTACCTTACTTTTTCTGTGTATCAAAATTAAAAATATACGTGGTTCATTTTAACGAATGAATTTGATATATCCACTATTACTATTATGGCAGTTTACTCTTTAATGGTTCATTTAAAGAGTGTAAACTGCTGTGTATATACTACGTTATACCAGAAAGGGTAGCTATTATATTCATTCTTTATTATCTAATTTCCATTACAAAATATTGAAATTAAACCAAATCATCCTTCAAAAATGCCTTTAAATTGCAGAAATTTTAAATGTAACGTCAGACGGATTGCTACTTTTAGACGCTAGGCAACAAATGTTATAGGATATAGACAGATTTGTTAACCAATCAAATAACGCTTTACAGTCAACATTTATTTTTTTATCAAAAAGATAGAACAAGTTTTTTACAGGATTTTAGTGTAAAAATTTTAACAGCTTACTAGGTTTTTTCGCTTGTCATTTCACGTTGGCTGTGGCATCTTGCTCATTCATTACAGATTTTTTTTTTATGAATTATACTCCGTTTACCAATTTCAAACTTTCAAAATTGTCATTTAACACTGCTTTCTCCAGCTTCGCAAAATTAAAAAGCCGTCCTTTTACTGTCTATAACCAATTTAATCGTTTTTACCCGATCTTTACAATTACACTGTACCTGGAAGCTAGTTCTATTATAGAATATAGTGGCTAAATAATTGACCAAGTTGGCCTTGCAATTGACCGTTCAATAGAGAGAAGTCATGGTGGTCTTGACCGGTCAATACAGAAGAGTAATGTTGGACCTGGCTGGTCAATACAGAGGATCTTCACCTTTTCCATTAAATACGATCTGATAATCTCAGAAGTACATGTTTACAATCGAATATTAATATCTTTTCTGTGATCCTTGGAATACTAAACCTTTAAAGTTAAAAAAAAATACTTAGTTAAAAATGAGGTAAAGAAATACAACATACAAATAGAATAGCCCAAACAGTTAACACTGTATCGGTTAAATCTGTCTCCTCCAAAGTGGCACATTGGCACCAGCAAAACTCTTATCTGTCATAAACCCAGTTGTATTTTTTCCCTTTATTAACAAAATAAGAAAATTATCTATTGTTTGGATGGTTGAAAGAAATTATTTGGAGTTAAATATTATGCCCCATTTTAATGAGATACGACAAAACAAAATTTAAAATAACTTTAGTTACATAAAAAAAATGATTTGTTCAGCTGCTGCAATTTAAATCAGAAAGTACTTTGAAATAAATCAAAATATTTTTTTTATTTTTAAAATTTTTAAAATATTTATTTGTTGTAGCAAAATTCATCCAAATTCATACATATCATGATTTTGAATAAAATGAAAAATAAAACAAAGTTTACATATTTTTATCGAACCTTGTATTAAAACTACCTTGTAAGATAGCCGTGAATCACAGGCAAAACAAATTGGGTCATATTGTGGAATCAGATAGTAATGTAACGTGCAACGCGGCCGAGCTTGGTGTTCGGTGATATGTCATGTATCTACGAAGCGTTACACTCAAGTTCGTTAACCTGTTAACTCAGGTTTTTGTTGACCAAATAAAATATATAGATACAAAATTATAATACAATGGATCTCTTCTTGATCGGACAACCACTAACTATGGTCAACGTGTGTCTCCCGTAACTAAGTTTCTTCTTATCCTGCCACTCCACAATAGTTCTGCCTCTTTGCACATCCCCAACCTTTATCTGTGGTATGCCACCTCTCTCTATAACCTATATCATCTTTCCTACGCCAAATCGATACAATAGTGGAACGGGTATGATTGTTGTTTAGTTTCGAATAAACGTTAGACCTACGTTTTTTTTAAAGTCTTAAACACTAAAAAATATTAATTTTACGATCATACAAGTAGTATGAAATCGCCTATGTAGTGGGACTGCTTAGAAGAAAAACACGCTGTACTAGAGTATTTTGATACCTCTTTGGAGACGGTGTTTGCTATAGATATCAGCTGTGTGTCGTCTTACACATTGTAGTAAGACCTGTATAAGGCATACAGTTGCGGAGGGCACATAGCTGAGAATTTACAATAACCATATCATAAGACCTGAATAAGGCAGCTGGGCTAATCGAGTGTATCAAGAAGGTAAGTTGTTTGATCACCAGAAACGCATTTACCGAATTCCAAGAATAGTGGATAAGCATTTGAGATATCTGATATTTTCAAAATACTGATAAAAATAACAATTTTTATTCATATTATTGGAACACCTAAAACTACAGATAAAAATTTATTGAAAATTTAAATTAAAATCATCGATGTTCAAATGTACCAAACTTACAATAAGAGTAATGGGGAAAGAAAACACAGGGTGTTATTAAGAGTCAAAATGTAAAATGAACCTGATGTATATCCTGTTTTGTTCAGTCGGTGTTCAATATAAACGTGTCGCAATCGGAATATTATCCCCGTCCTGGTTTATTATTTGCAAGTATACATATAAAATACATGGTTACTGTCTGGAAATATAAGCGATATTTGGGCGAAGGTAAGAAAACGTGATAGTGGGCGAGGCTTGCAAAGCCCTCTTATGTTATCGACCCGAGCCCATTTGAACGTCCAAAACTAGCTATTTTCTACAGATTTAGGGACATCTCTGTAGTTGAAACTATAAAACCATGTCGTAAACATTGCAATATACATGACATCACAATGCTTTTAGGAAGCCGGAATACATGTACGAGGCTTTCTTAGGGCAGTGACCGGATAAAGCTTTGGTTTATTAGGTTACCTTTATTAGGTCAATGCAAGGGGTAGTTGAAGGATAAAATGTAAAATACGGCAGTTCTAACTTAAAGAGAGAATCTCATAATAACATAAGAAAAAATAAAATGGTAAACTTTAAGAACTGACCTTTACCTCTTTTTGATTATAGCCTTCATCAATACTTTTTCTTCAACAGAAACTTGGAGTCGTCTTTAAATCACTCCTTGTGTAAATCAGAAAAAATGCTGGAGTCCGAAAAAAAAATTGCAGGCAGCATGTTTACACATTTAAGGATGGAAAAATTTAATCTCTGGTATTTAACTCTTTCAGGTGTATTAACCGACATCACGCTTCACTGACTGAACTCATGTTACAAGCATACAATATAGAAAAAAATATTAAAGTAAACGTAAAATTAATGCCATCGTTATTTTGTGGTAAGAGTTGTTTTTAGTGTCCTAGGTAATGCACCTGGCTATATTTTTTACTATCTTACATTTATTCTGAGTACAGACTTTTGCTCTAGTTTAGATAAGAAAATTCAATCTTCGAGAAAAGTAAAATCTGCTATTTACCTCCCTCTCCGACTTTGTATTCTTACAAGGTAGAGAAAAGGCAAATTCTGATATTGAATAAAATGATATAGAAGAAAACTTTTTAAAAAGGTTCTCTATCTTCCCAATTCGCCCATATAAAAAGTATTTAATTTTTTTTTTAGAGTTAAGGGGTATTTTTCGAAATAAGATATTTTAGAGGTTGTCATCATTAACAACATACACATCTTCATTTACACACGATCTTTGTTATTGTACCTTTTTTCTATACTTTTAGCTAGTTCATTAAACTCTTCTTCTATTTCAGGATAAACTGCCTTTGTACACACACAAACAATATAAAAATGCCAGTAGTTAATAAACATTTGATAAACATACTTCAAGTGGTGATTGTAACTATCTCAAAACACAGTACAAAGAAAAGAAAAGAGCATAATACAGGGACACCTGGAACTTCTAGAGGTTGGATCAGGTGCCTCGGAGCCGTTAGCATCCCTTTTCTATCCGTCAAACTCGTCTTCAGTCCTGCGTATTGATCATCAAGACAGCTTTTTTGTTAAAATCTATTCTTCATAGCAATACATACCGAGGGATAAGACAAATATCAGATTCTTGCGCTTTACAGTTCTCAATTCTGGTATATAAGGTGTGAAAGACAGACAGGAGTACAGACGGATGGATAGACAGGAATATGATGGGCAAGGAGACGATAAATGTTGATCTTATAAGCAGATGACACTAAAATGTTTACAAAACTTTGCATACATTCAACTAACAGATCATCGTAGTAATACTATTCCGCAAGATAAACTTGAATTACAGGCAAAAACCGTGACAAATAGTGTCAATTACAGGAATTGTCAGCTAAGTTTTGTTGGCTGTTGGGAAATGGTCCCAGTCATATGTTTTTAGAACAACACCGAGCGTCACTGCTGACACACGATACCACAAAGTCAACCTCGGTCACAGGTCTGATCTTCATGTTTCTGAAACGCACGTAATGGTATCTTACATTAGATCAGGCTGGAGAAAAGACGGAGATTTTTTATAATTTAAAATTCACAAAAATATTTAGGTGGTGAGAAAACGTAGTACTTTATTTAGAGTCAAATGATCTTAACGTTTTTTTTTTTTCGTTCAGTTGGGGTACAGTATACATGTAACAAACAATCAGAATATTATCGCTTTCGTCTTGGTTAAATTACATACTAGAATTTAATGCAACATACAGAAGGAAACGAGTACTGAAATTTGTGGTCTACAAAAGCTAGCCTTCAACAACAATGATGTTTTCTGCAACATAAACTGAAGTTGGTCTTTCAATCACTACCAGACTAAATCAGAAATAATGAGCTCTACAATGAAAAACAGGCAGCACGTTAACACATTAAAAAAAATAGATATTTTATCTTCTTTGTATGCAACTCTCTAATGCTCTTCTTTACCACCATCATGCTTTACAAATTCTTATCGCATGCAAAAAAATAAATGTCAAATTACCTGAATATTACTCCATCATTTCCTCATTGTAGATGATCCTTTTATTATGTGCCTTTTGTAATACTCCTCTTTTAAATGCACACGTTCAATGAAATATATACGAGGTTCGTTCAAAAAAGGGATAAAACATGTTTTCTCAAAATAGTGACCTAAACTCTCTTCACATTTTTCTGAGTTGAGTCCTTTGTAATAGATTAATTACATACGTTGACATTTACATGGTAACCTCTTCACGATTTGCTATCATAGGGTTGAACATTGGGAAATACAAGTTTTTAAAAGAAAATGACAAAAATTAGGAAACAGGCCAATGCTTCTTTCTACTGTTCTGGATTTTCGACTTTTCCGTTTTATTTTGGCTGTCAGTTGTCTGAAAAGTCTCCTCATTTTCAAATCATTTCTATGGGTCTGTTTTAATATGCTTGATCTTTTCATTTCATACAGTGTGTTTCATCTCATTTAATAATAAAAAAATGTTACTGCAATAAGCTTAATTTCTTTACATTTTTCGAGTTTCAGAATTATCATTTTTACGATGCTTTTATTAGTTCCACAAAATTAAAAAGATCCGATTATTTTTCCATGATCAGGAGACAGTTCTGACCTTACATGACACCACTCACAACTAGAGTGCATTACAAATGAGATGACGTAGGATTTCAAAATTCTCCGCTTTTCTTATTTCAGAATGCATTAGTATGAATTAATATTCCAGTATAACCTGTTGATGGTCTTTACATCTCTTGCTCTGAGTACCATCAATGTTGAGAGCAGGGTTGGCTCCTCTGGCTCATCACACTAATAAGTCGTTTGGACTCGGCATTTCGTAGAACCTATAGGGATTTCATCAACCTCTTTAGAAATCGGAATTTCGTAGAATTTTGAGTCGTCATAATGAATTTGATTCAGAAAAAAATCTAGTAATCTGCTCAGAGCTCGCGGTTAGAGACATTCATTCCTCCTAGGCACCTGGCCTCACATGTCGAATTTTTACATATTTTCCTTTTTTTAAGATTAAAATTAAAGCATTTAAAAGGAAATACTGTATACAGAATAAATCTTCACTTTTTTATTCCATAAGATAAACTAAAAAATTCATATATTGACGTTGCACACAGAATTCGGGCTGATTTTGTAAATGATATCCATTTATGACGTTATTGCATGCGTCGTTTAAGCATAAAAACGTCAAAAAATTAAGGCGTAACAAATTGGACTGGTCATCTAATTGCTGCTCTTACAGAATTTTCAAAATCATTAGAGTTTGAAATTACAGAATTCTCTTGATCACTAGAGTTTGATATCACAAAACTCTCTACATCACTACAGTTTGATATTACAAAATTCTCTACATCACTACAGTTTGATATTACAAAATTCTCTACATCACTACAGTTTGATATTACAAAATTCTCTACATCACTACAGTTTGATATTACAAAATTCTCTACATCACTACAGTTTGATATCACAAAATTCTCTACATCACTACAGTTTGATATCACAAAATTCTCTACATCACTACAGTTTGATATCACAAAATTCTCTACATCACTACAGTTTGATATCACAAAATTCTCTACATCACTACAGTTTGATATTACAGAATTCCCTAACTCACTAGACTTTGATTTTACATAATTCTCTAAATCATTAGAGTTTGATTTTACGAAACTCTCTAAATCATTAGAGTTTGATATCACAGAATTGTCTATATCATTAGAGTTTGATATTACAGAATTCTCTACATCACCAGAATTTGCTATTACAGAATTCCCTGAATCACTAGAGTTTGATATTACAGAATTTTAGAGGGAGGAGCGGAGACCGGCTTTAACAAGGTGACCCCTGAGAAATACACAGCGCGTCTGTTTAACTTCTGTGGCACCAGGAAACACGTGGAGGTCAAGCATGTAAAAGGAAATACTGTATACAGGATAAAATTCGCCCCGTGTTATTTTTTACCCTTTCGCTGTTACCTCATTAGTGTGAATTTAAAACGGGGCGAATTCAAATAATTCAGTATAATTTCTTAAACAAAACTAATACTGGAAGAATTTAAAACGGGACAAATTGTTTTACAGTTTGAAAGGGCAAAAATAACACAGGGCGAAAATAACCCTGTATACAGTATATAGAGAATAATAAATACCCTTTTCCATATCACATCCTGTATCAGCCCGAGACACCAATATCAGCCTGAGGGCCGAAGGCCTGAGGGCTGATATTGGTCAAGGGCTGATACCGGATGTGATGTGAAAAAGGGTCTGTATTAATATGTTTATTACATACTTAGTGATAAAATACAGCATACATTAAGCTGAGAAGAAAATAAGTAAATAATCATGCAAGGACTTCTTACATACATGTACATGGTCTATTGTCTCGTACGATTTGGGTTTGTTTCAACTTCTATTTCAGTGCACTCGATCCTTATTTGAAAATAATCTATTGCATTTATTTGTAAATTAAGATTAACCTCATATTTAAAAAGTTAAAATTAAGAGAATATGAACCCACCAAAAATTGTGTATGATCACAAGTACTGTTTTAGTGGTTTAATTTACTAAGAGTTTGATATTGACGTCACAATAGCCATATCAGCCTTACATTGCTAATATGGATTTGCGGGGCTGATATAGCATGTATAGCATATCGCATATGCACAAAACCTGTATTTATTACTAAGTGTGTAATAAACATAATTATGTTCTACATGTAAAAAAAATCCACAAAATTATGTTATTCATTTAAAAGAAATATAGATACAAAATAATGTTCCATGTGTATTTTGCACATAAAATGTTTGGAAAGCTTTTGTATTTAATTAACAACTGGATGGATAGGGAATTCAAAAAGTTGTTATTCTTATTTTGATTTTACAAACACTGAATGCTGTGCAAGTGCAATATTTATATACTGATTTTTAAAAAAATCACAATTCACACTCACATTGAAGTTGTTGGAATGGCTCTTCCGTTAATTATAACTAATCTGAAGGAAAGTTTAAGGATTTTGAAATATACAATACATAAACAGACAAGACAGTGAGTTAAAAAAACGTAACATTTATAGTAGCATTTAATTAACATTTCTGGAAACCCAAAGATGTAGTCTCAAAACAGTAACGGTAATATTTTGCAAACATTTTTTTCTTACCGCGCTAATACATGTACATATTCAATTTTTAGCACACACTGGTGCAGTTATATGAGACTAAACCACTTTTCAAAAAATCATGCAATCAAGACAGATGTAAAGTTTAGTAGCAGACAACACCAAAATTATGACAGAAATTGAACTTAAGTATAGTACATGTATCTGTTGTGGGTTTTTTTTGTTATTGAAGCCCATGAGATAAGTGTAGAATGGTTATATTTGTTCCTCTGTCTATCTGTCCAACTACCTTTTCGAGTACTCATACAATTTTATCTTTCATTTTGTCTAGTTGTAGGCAAACTTGGCAATGGGTGGTTTTGTTGCCTTTCTTTTTTCTTACGTTTCATATGCAAGAGTTACTAAATAATATTTCGTCCCTAGGTTCCACGGTCTGCGAGTCATTGGACAGTGAATATGTTTTTATTCTGGATCTGGGTTTGACTATTTAATATATCGTCCCTAGGTTGCACGCTCTGAGAGTTGCTTGGGCAGTGAAAATGTTACTTATTCTGGGTTTAACTATATAATATTTCGTCCCTAGGTTCCACGATGTGAAAGTCGCTTGGACAGTGGAGATGTTTTTATTCTGGATCTTGGTTTGACTATTTATCAGTGGAACGGTAAAATCAGCAACAAAGACAAGAGAATGAAGGTTTGTTAATTATTAACGGACAGAGTATCATTAGAATGTTAATGTTGGGGTCAGATGGGTTTGAACGCTTTTTGCCAGATAGCTCCGCTAGTAGACCACCTGACTGGAGATTCAGGGGCCTGGGTTCAAATGCTGGTCTGGT
The DNA here is from genome assembly GCF_032062105.1 of Saccostrea cuccullata. NCBI lineage: Eukaryota > Metazoa > Mollusca > Bivalvia > Ostreida > Ostreidae > Saccostrea > Saccostrea cuccullata. The sequence continues at coordinate 32,748 of NW_026931033.1, read as the reverse complement.
CCGTTGTAATTTTCTTCTCGCCTGTTATTGACAAGCAAGTTGATGAAACAAGAATATCAACAGTCTCGTTTAAAGTCATCATTTCGTAAATTCTATGGTCGATACAATGACCTTGTCAGCAAATACAATTTATTATTGAATGAAATGCTGACGGACGTTTTTCATACCAATTGTTAGTCCATTATTTATACACTGAATTGACGACGGATTTTTTCTGATTATTTACTGATTATGACAACGAGCACACGGCGGGTGTGACCGGTCGTCAGGGGATGCTCACTCCTCCATTGCACCTGATCCCGCCTCTGATGTTTCGGAGGTCTGTGTTTGCTCTCCTCTTATTTTGTATATTGTTTAATGGACGTTGAGAATGAATACTGTTCGTTATTTCCATATCCTTCCTTACACTTAAATACAAGGTGTACTGTTAGGTTTACATGGATAAAATTTATTTAATTTATTTGAGTTTATGTATTTAGCTCTTCTGAGCTCAAAGAAGTATAATTCTATGGCCATTTGTGAAATATTTGTCATTTTTTTTGCAATGTGGACACGTTGGTCATATCTGAAGAATTTTGTCCTTACACTGTGGCCTACTTTTGATATTATGGCTAACATAATATATCAGATAAGAAAGGTTTACAATCGTCAATTGTCAATTGATGAATCTTTTTTGTGAGAAAATGCTAACAAAGAAGGAGTATGCTAACAAAGAAGTAGGTCACGGTGACCTACTTTTGGAATTCCAAGGTTTTATCCAAAGATTTAGGAAATTTTCTCAAAATGTCGCTGGAAAATTACTGAATCATGTATCAATAAAATATCAGTTACAGAGTCTTTATCATTTTTACATCTGGGCACAGAGGAGGCTTTTTGAGATGCATGAGTAAGTTTATTTTTAGAATATATGTGTTATGTTTTTATAAATATTTAGTCAACATGGCGTATTTAGTTTGTTTCTTTATTTTGAATGAGAATAAGAGTTTTTGTTTTTCATACTTCAAGGATATAAAACTCACTGATCATATGTACATAACAAAACCAATTTTTTTTTAACTGTAAACAATTGACAATCATATGTTCACACCACATCACTGGGCAATGCAGTATTTGATTGCCCTGAAAGACGAGCGCCGAGGGAAGGCCAAGTCAGAAGTTCTTGAGGAGGAGGGGTTGTCTAAGAGTGTAAGTAAATGTAGATATTAAACTTATTTCTGTTCTATAAATAACTCTGTAGTACATGTCATTGTGTAGGCCATGCAGTACATCCTTAAACTAAAAGACGAGCGGAATGGGAAAGCTCGTTCAGAAGTTCTGGATGACGGGTTGTTATCAAAGGACGTGAGTATGGAGAGATACTAGTAGCCGGGGATTGTATCGGTAGTTCACACCCGGGAGGCTTGTATAGAGGTGTATTGGCTCAGCACTAATTAATTAACATACTAACGTGTTTATTTCATTTATGTTTTATTTATAATGTTTACAATTTTACAATATGCACTTGTTTATTATTTATACTAATATTGAGGATATCTTTATTATCTAATTTGATATTGGCTTTATCCAACGAGTTGAAATAGTGTATAGATTTGCGAGGCTTGCCGAACGAATAAACACCATTTCAACGAGTTGGATAAAGCCAATATCAAATCACACAATTATAGATGTTTTATTTATCTCATACGACTTTCATTTTAACAAAACTTTGAGACCCCCCCCCCCTGCAAAACTACATGAATGATTGCTAATTCAAAATGATGACATATAACTTGAGGATGTAGCACCGTTGATGTTGACAGGCTTCGAAAGAAAGTAGATCGTTTTCAAAATTTAAAATTTTTGCTATTTGCATCTTTGAAAACATTATTTGACAATTGCTGGAGCTTTACACCAAACGAACGTCTGACTGGAAGTTGTAAGGATCATTAGATTGTGAAAATTAACTCTTTAAACGGTGGCAGTACAAAACGTGCTAGGCTAGGTCTAACGTTACTTATAGATTCATTCAATGTTGATCCATGATAAGTTACACCTACATTACTAGGTAGGCATACGTAGCGTACTATAATAAAGCATTATTGAAGATGTTGAAGGAATCTTTTAACAACAACTTAACTGCTAGGCTTCACTTTCTCCGAAAGCGATTTAACTGGGGGTGAGGCATGTCTTCAAGTAGCCAATACAGGGTTTCTTGACATTAGAATGGGATCATTTCTTTGACATATACTAGTCTTTTTCTTGTTAGCTCACCTGAGCCAAAGGCTGAAGTGAGCTTTTCTGATCAAAATTTGTCCGTTGTCTGTTGTCGTCATTGTTGGCGTTGTTGTCGTCGTCGTCGTTGTAAACTTTTCACATTTTCATCTTCTTCTCAAGAACCACTGGGGCAATTTCAACCAAACTTGCAACAAAGCATCTTTGGGTCAAGGGGATTAAAGTTTGTTCAAATGAAGGGCCACGCCCTTTTCCAAGGGGAGATAGTTATGAATTAGAGAAAAATTAATGGCATTTTTAAAAAATCTTCTTCTCAAGAACCATTGGGCCAGGAAAAATGAAACTCATGTGGAATCGTCCTCAGGTAGTGTAGATTCAAGTTTGTTTAAATCATGACCCCTGGGGCTAAGGTGGGGCCAAAATGGCCGATCAAAGTTTACATAGGAATATATAGGAAAAATCCTTAAAAATCTTCTTCTCAAGAACCACTAGGACAGGAAAGATGAAACTCATGTGGAATCATCCTCAGGTAATGTAGATTCAAGTTTGTTCAAATCATGACCCCTGGGGCAAGGTCGGGGCCAAAATGGCCGACCCAAGTTTTACATAGGAATATATTTGAAAAATCTTTAAAAATATTCCTCTCAAGAACCACTGGGCCAGAAAAGATGAAACTCAGGTGGAATCATCCTCAGGTAATGTAGATTCAAGTTTGTTCAAATCATGACCCCCTGGGCTAGGGTGGGGCCAAAATGGCCAATCAAAGTTTTACATAGGAGTTAATAGGAAAAATCTTTAAAGTCTTCTTCTCAAGAACCATTGAGACAGGAAAGATTAAACTCATGTGAAATTAACCTCAGGTAGAGTAGATTCAAGTTTGTCCAAATCATGACCCCCGGGGATAGGGTGGGGCAAAAATGGCCGATCAAAGTTTAACATAGGTATGTATAACGAAACCTTTTAAAATCCTCTTTTCAAGTACTTCATATCCATGCTTAGTGATATTTATGTGGAATCATTTTCAGAGAGTGTAGATTCTAGTTTGTTCAAACCAAATATTAACCCCCCCCCCCAACTCAGTAAACTTTTAGTTTTGATCTGATATGTACTTTTTTCTAGTAAATTGCTCAGGTGAGCGTTGTGGTCCCTGGGCCTTTTGTTTTTAACGATATTATCCCTCTTTATTATTCATTTTATTAGGTCAATAATTTTCACAAATAAAAGTTTTAATAACATAAAATCTTGAAGTGAGGGATCGTGTCAAAAAGAGAAGTGCTATTGATAAAGCATCTTTCCGTTAATGAAGCATAAGTTTATCCAACAGCCTGTATCACCAACACGTATGAGATAAAAGTGTGTATTTGTATGCAATTTATTATTTATTTATATACCAAGTAGTTAATTTATTACTCTATTTATCCCACTATGTAATCATAAACCCAGTGCAGGTTATATTTAAGGTTTTGACTTTTAAGCCTAAAGCTTATGCGGGATGCTTTATTTATAAAGGGAATTTTTAAATTGCTATTACGCCATGATAAGATCAAAAAATTGCTTTGAAATTCCAAATATATAAAAGGATATAGGAAAAATCTTCATATCAAGAATTAACATATCTCAAAATCACTGTAAGTAAGCATACATGCCTATCAATGTTGATTCAAGCTTGCTAAAAATTTGGCTACACATTTGGATACACATTCACTCTAAAATAGGTACAAGCAGTATAGGATACACATTCACTCTAAAATAGATACAAGCAGTATAGGATACACATTCACTCTAAAATAGATACAAGCAGTATAGGATACACATTCACTCTAAAATAGATACAAGCAGTATAGAATACACATTCACTCTAAAATAGATACAAGCAATATAGGATACACATTCACTCTAAAATAGATACAAGCAGTATAGGATACACATCCACTCTAAAATAGGTACAAGCAGTATAGGATACACATTCACTTAAAATGAACTCTCCAGCACTCTCCATTCTTATAAGATTAAGTAAAACATGCAATTCTTTAATATTCTACACAATATTCAACGAGCTCCTAATCTGTAGCTCCTTCATTACGCTTGATCATTGTTTCTATTTCTTGGACATTTAGTTTTATAGTCTCTAAACAGTCTTGAATTTTAACAATTCTACAATATTATACTTTCATGTAAGTTAATTGATTTTGATTATATGCTATACATTTGTTAAAAGCAATATAATCCGATAAATGATGAAGGCATTATCACTAGCGAAGCAATGGTAACATTGCTTGACTACAGGTGATATTCAATAACAAGAGGCCCACTGGCCTTATAGGTCACCTGAGTATTGTGTAACAACTTTCAAACAATTAAAGAAGTCGGTTCACTTTATGCATGAAATGGCCCTGTAGATATACCAATTGATTTATTAACACTCGATTATTCATTTGAAGCATTAAAATAAAGTAGAGACTTCATGTTTTCATACCCTATTAAAAAGTTTCTCCTGAACGCCCAGGTGTCGGAGAACTGGCTTTATGAAATTGCAATGTTCTTGAATTTTTAGGTAAACAGGTATAATTGAGTACTTTCAGGGAAGAAAAATAATATGAGCACACTCTCTTTTAATTCTCAAAAACAGTTCTATCATTAAGTAGTTGCATATTTATTATTGCATTAATTTATTTTCAGACTATGTACACCCCCCCCTTTCGGTGCATAAAATAACCACTTTGCTAGATGCACCTTTCTTCATCATAAATATATATACTTGGATCATTGGCAAAAAATTCACAATTTTTGAAAAGGCACTCTTGCTCATCATAACTATGTGCTAAGTTAGTTTATTTAATACCCAGAAGCATAGAAGAAGATTTTCAAAGAATAAATGCATTTTCACTATATAATATATAGAGCCCCGCCCTAACACTAGAACCCCTGAACCTGGGGCCATTAATTTCACAATTTCGGATAAGGCACTCTTGCTCATCATAACTATGTACTATGTTAGCTTATTTAATACCAAGAAGCAGAGAAGAAGATTTTCAAATAATAAATGTATTTTCACTATATAATCTATAGAGCCCCGCCCTAACACCAGAACCCCTAACCCTGGGGCCATAAAATTCACAAATCTAGAAGAAGCACTCTTGCTTATCATAACTATGTACTTAGTTAGCTTATTTAATACCCAGAAGCAGAGAAGAAGATTTTCAAAGAATAAATGCATTTTCACTATATAATCTATAGAGCCCCGCCCTAACACCAGAACCCCTGAGGCCATAAAATTCACAAATCTGGAAGAGACACTCTTGCTCATCATACTGTACTTAGTAAGTATATTTAATACCCAGAAGCAGAGAAAGAGAAGAAGATTTTCAAAGAATAAATGCATTTTCACTATATAATCTATAGAGCCCCGCCCTAACACCAGAACCCGTAACCCTGGGGCCATAAAATTCACAAATCTGGAAGAGGCACTCTTGCTCATCATAACTCCGTACTTAGTTAGTTTATTAAATACCCAGAAGCAGAGAAGAAGATTTTCAAAGAATAAATGCATTTTCACTATATAATCTATAGAGTCCCGCCCTAACACCAGAACCCGTAACCCTGGGGCCATAAAATTCACAAATCTGGAAGAAGTACTCTTGCTCATCATAACTATGTGCTTAGTTATTTATTTTATACCCAGAAGCAGAAAAGATTTTCAAAGAATAAATGCATTTTCACTATATAATCTATAGAGCCCCGGGAACCCCTGACCCTGGGGCCATAAATTCACAATTTTGGTAGAGGACTCATTGCTTATTACAATCATGCTAACAGTTTGCCTGCCTGATGTCCAGGAGTAAAGAAGATTTTTAAAGATTGCAATAATAATTCTAGTAGTTTTGGACCCACCCCTCAGGCCCCAGGGGGGCGCGGACCATGAAATTCACAATTTTTGTTCCCCTTTACCCATAGATGCTGTATACCAAATTTGGTTGAAATTGGTTCAGTGGTTTCAGAGAAGAAGCTGAAAATGTTCAAATGTTAACACATGACGCACGACGACGGACGAAAACGGATAGCAATAGGTCACCTGAGTTACTCAGGTGACCTAAAAATAGCGACTGAACAGAATTCATATGCGCAAGGCCAACTGTCATTAAATTTTGTCTGAGAGTTGGACTCCGAGCTCATGTTTTGTTAAATATGTTAAATAGATCTGTTCTCTATTTTGGTAAGCCTTCTTTCCATATTTTCTGGGTATATGTGCATAGCTTCCTTTCAATTTCTTTAACATCTAGTAATAGCTGGATAAAAAACACATAAAATGTTAAGCTTTTCACATATGTTCAATGATTTGAGCACCATGTTCTCTGATTATTGTAATCCTGTAATGGTACGTCAGTCCTCATCCATCATTATCAAACAGTTCAAAGAGAGTTTTACTAAATATAAACATCAAAATTATAAATTGGAGACATCCATCTGCGTCATTTAAAGTCAGAAGGGAAGCAAATCCTATTTACTCCAAAAAATATACGTTTGCGAGGGTTTCTGAAGGCTGTCTATAGATGAGATGTTCTATAAACAAAAAAGTTATCCGAAATTAATACAAAACATATATAGATAATGATAGGAGGGCTATGAATCATTATATGGGTGCATTTTTGAAAACAAACCGTCTTTGTTGATTCTTAATTTTTTCTTTCATAAAAGAAATGATGATATTCATATTTCTTCACAATTGACAAAGGATGATTTTAAATTGTTTAAAGTTGAAGTCACATTTAACTTAACTTTTTGTATATCTGACATTAAGGTTTGCATATTTGACATAACTTTCTGCAACATATCATTTTGTTCCTTGCTGACTTTTCTAAAATAGCTGAAATAGCATCTTCATCTTTTAAAGTTAGTTTATATATGCTACATGTATTAAGGTATCAAAGTATTTTTTCCCAATGAAATTTTCCAATGCAGACATTCGGCATTGTCGACCACAGTGTTATGCACTGAAAGGTTGAGACTTAGCTCACGTTTGCAGTCGAATTATTTCGTATTGACCTAATTCTCTCGATATCGTCAAACACTGTCACATCTCCTGCTGCAGGCTCTTCTCCCCACCTTCTTTTGATGACAATGGGATCTTTGAACAAATGTTTCTTAACAATTTGTATATACATGTAAATAAAATATAGAATTTCTCATATCCAGTTTATGATTATAATGAGACTTATTTAAGGCTTTTCACCAATGAAACTTTCGAGTGCATTGCAGATTTCCGATATCTTCAACCAAGTGTTACAGAATTCATTATTTACTACTCCTGCTAACGTTCTATGAGTAAAATTTATTATTTCTGAACAGTTGCTTCCAGTCTTCAATTTCGTTTTAATGTCATCATTTGAGATTCTAATTCTTGAACATCTGACACGACTGTCTTCAACAGTTCATGTTGATCCTTGACAAACTTTTCCATGATAGCTTTTATTGCATCTTCCCCCTCCTCTTTTAGAGCCAGTTTCTGAATCCCCCTAAGACTATCCAAGTACTTTTTTCTAGTAAAGGTTTCCGGTCGTTGGCAGTTATCCGACATTGTTAACCAGGTGTCATCAAATTCTGTCTGAGAGATGGCGGCTGAACTCACGTGTGCAGTCAATTTATTTTGCATTGACCTGATTCTCTCAATATTATCACCCACAGTCACCTCTACAACTGCTGCATGCTCTTCTCCCCACCTTCCTTTTGTTAGTTAAGGGAACTTTGAGCAAATGTTTCTTAACAACTTGTATGTAAATGAAATATCAAATTCCTTATATCCAGTTTATGATTATAATTAAGCTTATCCATAGGCTTTTAACCAATGAAACCTGCAAGTGCATTGCAGATTTCTGACATCTTCAACAAAGTGTTACGGAATTTATTATTCACTATCCCAGCAGACTTTCTACGAGTAAAAACAATTATTTCTAAATGGCTGCCTTTAGCCTTCAATCTCGTTTTAATGTCATCATTTGAGACTTTAATTCTTGAACATCTGACATGACTGTCTTCAACAGTTCATGTTGTTCGTGTTGATCCTTGACAAACTTTTCTATGATAGCTTTTATTGCATCTTCCCCTTCCTCTTTCAGAGCCAGTTTCTGAATCCCTTTAAGACTATCCAAGTACTTTTTACCAGTAAACGTTTCCAGTCTTTTGCAGATATCTGACATCGTCGACCAGGTGTCATCGAATTCTGTCTGAGAGATGGAGGCTGAACTGACATGTGCTGTCAATTTATTTCGTATTGACCTAATTCTCTCGATATCATCACCCACTCTCACCTCTCCTGCTGCTGGCTCTTCTCCCCATTTTCCTTTTGTTGGTTTAGGAATCTTTGAACAAATGTTTCTTATCAACTTGTATGTTAATGAAATATCAAATTCCTCATATCCTGATATTTTTGCTTTTTTCAATTGATCTTCTTGATTTGCGTTTAGATTCAGACTCTTCAACTTTTTGTTTGATAATAAATCCACCTTGTTCTCAATATCAGATGCAGGAATTTCTGATTCTAGAATATCTCTGTATGCTTTATTCAACACATCATTTGTAGCCATACCAAGTTTTGCAAATCTAGACCAGCCTTCTAGGTTTTGTCCAGAGGTCTTTAGAGTACTGGAATCGCTCGACTCTCTCTGAAACAAAATAAACCATAGCTATTAGATTTTAGCTATACAAATTAGGAAAAATAAAAAAATAAAAGGTATTACCATTGGAAATGTAGGAAAAAAAAGATATCTCAACTGGCTGATGATACTTCCCTTATTCTTGACGGAAGTGAGGAGTCTCTTTTAGAAACACTGAATACCTTGAACACTTTTTCGAATATGTCTGGACTATGTATTAATTACTCAACAACACACACTGTCTGGATAGGATCAAAAAAATACAGTGATGAGGTTTTAATCCGAAATTACCAACTTAATTGGGGAACTACTAGATTTACTTTGTTAGGAATAAATTTTGATGTTGACTTGGAAAAAGTGCCTGAAATAAACTACCAACCAAAGCTAGTACAAATAAAATCCATTCTTAGTCATTGGGGAAAAGGGTTTTTAACACCAATAGGAAAAATTACTGTTATAAAGACTTTGGCTTTACCAATATTGAATCATTTACTTATGTCAATCCCAAATCCATCTAATGTTTATTGTAAAGAATTGGAAAAAAATTTCTCATTCTTATGGAATAACTCAACACATAGAGTTAAGAAAGATGTCATTGTTAAAAGCTACGAAGATGGAGGACTGAAAATGATTAATTTATATTCTTTCATTGCTTCATTGAAATTATTTTGGATTAGACATCTGGTTTATACTAATAAAGGGTGGGAAAATTTCATAAAGAATATGAACATGTATAAATTTACATCCTGTGGAATTGAATACAACACTCAACTTATAAAAAACACAAAAAATAAATTCTGGATTGATGTGTTCAAGTCCTGGATTGATTTGAATAAAATTTGTAGTAATTCTGAGGTAAATGTGGACTGTCCATTGTTTTATAACCCTAATATCCATATTGGAGGGAAAACCTATTATAGTAAAAAACTTTTTGACAATAATATAAGATATATCAATGATATCATTGGAGTAGATGGTACCTTTTATACCTATGAATGCTTTTGCAATATTTATCCAGATGTAAAGATTAATTTTTTAGAATATTCTAGTTTAATCCTTGCAATTAAAGCTTGGATAAACAGGAGTAATTTTGAGAAAAAATTACAAAAATCAGAAAATCTTCTTATTACATCTAATTGTTATCTGGTATCAAAATGTAAAAAATCAAAAAAATTCTATGAAATATTAAATCAAAACACTTCTGTGTCAGCTGGTTTTAAGAAATGGATTGAATTATTTGAATTAGATAACAAGGAATCCAAAATAATCCATAAATTACCATTTAAAATTACAAAAAACTGCAAACTCCAGTGGTTTCAGTACAGAATTCTAAATAAAATATTGGCAACTAATTCATTTTTATTCAAAATCAGAAAGGTAGAGTCTAAGCAGTGTAATTTTTGTCAAAGAGAAGTAGAGACAATTGAACATATCCTATGGGAATGTGATTTTGTACAAATATTCCTTGAAAATTTTGAATATCATCTTCAACAGAGAAATCTCCAGTTACCCATAACCAAAGAGAACTTCATTTTAGGCATTAAAGGAAAAAATAATGAAATAGCGAATATGATAGTTTTATGGCTAAATTATTATATTTATACTTCTAGATGTACCGAAAAACCTCTAAATATGCACTCTGCAATATCACACTTAAATCAATTCTACCAGACACAAAAATATATATCATATAAAAATGGTGAAAAAGAAAAATTTGACACGCAGTGGAACAGGTGGAACCAACTCTTTTTCTAGCTCTGACTCTCTACTCTCACTCTCTTCCCGCTCCCCCTCCCTCCTCTCTCTCTCTCTCTCTCTCTCTCTCTCTCTCTCTCTCTCTCTCTCTCTCTCTGTCTCATATATGTAAAAATACACAATTATGTAAGAATAACTAATTATGGATATTCTGTATGAAATGAATTGTGTTTAAAAAAATAAAATAAAAAAAAAACCATAGCTATTATAATGAACCAATCTTAACCTCGAAACTAAGTGCTGGAGATAGCCAACTTTGTCTGAAGCAAAATCAATCTTAGTTCATCTAATGGAGCCAATTTAGGAAAAAACATTGTAAACCAAGATTAAAATTTATAAGATGATTCCCCATATATTAAGCAAAGCTAAACCCTAATGCAAGTACAGTTTGTTTTCCAAGGTGATTATAAAAAAGGGCCCTGTTGTAGGTCAAGAAAGGAAAATTAGGATAAAAACAATTTTAATTTACCATTAGATATTATTGAGTTGGTGACATCACATCAATTTGGAAAATTAGGAATACAGTGAAATGAAAGATTTATCTAGAGAGAAACATAATGTACTCATCAGAGCTTCTAAAACCCTGGTACCCGAGCCACGAGACAATGGATAGTTAATTGCACAATTTTGGTAAAAGATTAAAAATCCATTAACCTTTTGCAATACAGTTCATCTACTCTGCACTGGTCTAAAAGAAACTTGGTGCTTTGATCAAGGTCATGACACATTTTGAGATTATAAGCAACATTAGTTTGAAGTATACAGATATACCTAACTACATTTCTTCATTCCATTTTGAGTTTCCAATTATTTATACAGATATACCTAACTACATTTTTTCATTTCATTTTGAGTTTCCAATTATTTTTTCTGGTTGACATCATACTATCTTAGATAAGTTCAAATCATGACACATTCTTGGGTCGTAAGAAATCTTTGAGTCAAATAATGGTCCATTTGACAAGATATGGTTATACTGATTTTATTTTAAAAAATTATTTCTGAAAGTGATCTTGAACTTAAGCAATTGGCCTTACATTTAGATCAAGACATTCCTGATAGAATGCTCTGTGTAAAATATAAACTTCAAATGTCTCTCTCTTTAATATTTGTTTCATTCATTGATCTTTTATATGGTCAAAATCAGTATGATTCCTCAGCTTGTAAACAATAAATGTGCAAGTGTTTTTTTCCTACAAAGTTATTGGCTGGACATATATACCAACAGACAGGCAGACAATGTAAGTCCTAAAAATCGATTTTTCGATTGTTTTACAGGGAGTATAAAGATTAATAACTGTTACCTTTTCCCAGAATCCCTGTGTCTTTTGTACATTTATCACATGTTTCTCCCGAAGTTGACACTTGCACTGAATTTCTTTTGCCTTGATTTTGGACAGCTCACTTGAAAGTGTAAAAGAAAGATCATTCTCATTACAAATAATGTTTTGACATTTGAATCCTCTGAGGAATATCTTTGTGCCAATAAATGTTTCTGTCAATTTTCCTATTCCTTTTTCAATGGAGTTTCCAATTTCATATGATACTTCTTTGTCTATGGTCAATGATTTGATTCTCAGCACTTGCAACTGAATATCGTCATTACATATGCCAACAACAACAGTGTGTTCATTGTGATCAAACACTGCCGCTGTTTGATAAAGACATGGACTTCCTTCATTATCTTCATCTTTTGCAACACTCCATCTTAGAGAACTTATGCAGTATGCGACCAGTCTGTAGAACACAAACATAGCAAAGGAACTGAATCGATAGCACAAAATGGATGAGCATTCCCACTTATCTTCACTGAAGTCAGCTTTAAACTGCTTTTTGTTCATACATGGGACATACCATGACATGCCACATTCTGATACAGCCTCAGATGCATTCAAATGTACCAGCATTTGAAGTTTCTCCATGTATGGCATAATTTCATTTTTATGTTTCAAGTAAGAGGGTTCATCTTTCCACAAAGCATCTATAACTGTTTCTTTAAGTTCCCCTGTTTTGTTGAAGGATTTCCACTCTTTGATTAATTTTGTTTGACAATCTTTATTGATGTGGTTTTCATCAGCAATTATTTTACTGAAAGCATTGGCAAACCACTGAATATCTAGTATAACATGTTCCCTCAATTCCACTTCTTCAAAATTCAAAAGAAGGCCACTGTCATGGAAACATTTTAAAAAGTTTGACATTTCTTCATCACTTTTGATTTGGTATTCCTGAGGAAGAGATGAGTTGAGCTTCCAGATTTCACTCAGGGTCAAAACCTTCCAGGCCCCTTCATATAATAACTGCTCCATTAAAGCCCATGATGAAGGTATCTCAGTCTTTGTATTGACCTCATCTGTAAATAGTTCTACAATGGATTTTTTCATTGACTCCAGGTTTTCCTTGGTATTATCATTAAGTTTCTTTAAACCGACTGCATATTCCCGATCATTCAGAGACTCACTTAACCAATCTCTCTCCTCGTCTGGAACAGCATTCCAGAACTCCCTAAGATACTTTTTTATTTCCTAAAGATAAAAACAAAGCAAACATGAAAATATTTTAAGAACAGAATTGTGCGCTAAAATCATAATATAATGCTATATTATGTGTGATCTTTGAAAAATCTGGAGTTACAAGAATCCCAGTAGTAAAATTGGTACAAAATCTAATTGATTACAGATAAAACTGTAGATTTGGTATCCCTTATAGTATATTTTGTCACTTTGGATGTAAAGCAGTCAAAAGATAGCTTCTTTGAATGAAAAGATTTTTATATAACTTTCGTATGATATGTGTATAGAATGTGTTCTGATACAGAACACTTTAAAAACATAAAATCTGTTTGAGAGATGTTTAATCCACAATAAAAACACTAACAAGAGGCCCATGGGCCACATCGCTCATCTGAGCAATGTGGCTAGGAAAAAATAGCAGAAATCAATTTATTTTTGAAATGTTTAAACCCAATAGTAGTCCCAACCAATCCTTAAAAACTGAGAGGGTATGATTTGAACAAACCTGAATATACACTTACTAAGGATGCTTGCATATTTCTTTGACTACCTGTGGCTTTATTGCCCTTTACATTTGAACTTACACTGAACAAAATTGAATCTACACTACCTGAGAATGCTTCCATATGAATAGGACTAATCATGACTTTGCTATTCTTGAAAACATTTTAAAAGATTTTTCTACATGTTTCTATGTAAAACTTGGATTCCATGTTGTGGCCCCGCCCTACCCCAGATTTGATTTGAACAAAATTGAATGTCCATTCCCTGAGGTCAAGGTTCCATATAAATATTATCATTCACGCCTTTGCTATTATTTAGAAAAAGATTTTTAAAGAATTTCCCCATATATTTCTATGTAAAACTTTGGCCATTGTGGCTCGCCCTGTCCGCAGGGGTATTGATTTGAATAAATATGAATCTACACTACCTGAGGATAATTCTTTATAAGTTTCATCTTTCCTGGCATAGTGGCTATTGAGAAGAAGATTTTAAAATGATGCCATCAATTTACACTATTTCTTCTCCCCTTATATAAGGGTGTGGTCTTTCATTTGAACAATATTGAAACCCCTTTACGTAAGGATACTTTGTGCCAAGTTTGGTTAAAATTGGCCCATTGATTCTTGAGAAGAAGTCGAAAATGTGAAAAGTTTACAGACGGACCGACGACGGACAAAATGTGATCAGAAAAGCTCAATTGAGCCTTCGGCTCAGGTGAGCTAAAAAGCCTTAATTATGACAACGTGGTTAATAATTGCATGGTTAGACAACCCCCTCTTTGATGATTTTACTTTTTATAGAGACATGGCTTGAATCCACCTTGAACCACATATTTACAGTTTTATGATTTTTTTTTTTCAACATCTTTGTCACAAGTGACATTGTGTCAATGTTTTTTATTAGCTTATTGTACAGGTATTGGTAAGAGTTATCTTTATTTGGGCAGTAGGAGTTATCGTTTATTTCATTTACGCACTATTGGTCACTGGGTTGTACTTGTTGCTATTTTTATCAACGTATACTCGTCGAACCCGTTTGAGTAGTTTGGTCATTTATTTATACTGGGTGTTGGTTAGTATTTGTCAGATGAGGTCTGGACGCCGTGAATGATACTTTACCCATGCTTAGTGATCTTGGGTGTGTGCCTTTTATATAACCCATGCTGTGTGAACTTGGGTGTGTTCTAGCTGTTTCCCCTGCTGTGTGATCTTGGGATTCAGGGATGTTTTGTAGCGGCGTTGAGAGCAAGACCTGGGGGCCGACAGTATAATTTTAATGTGTAAAATGCCACAGCTCAGTAAGTTTTTATACTTTACAATATTTTTGTTGTTAGCTTTAAAAAGCAATATTTTATGTAAAACTGTTAGCAATATAGCGAGAATGTATATATTTACGCTCTAATTCATTTACTTGTTAAACGGCAAAAATACATGTTTTCTTTTGTTATTTGTGTGGAAAATCTAGTATATTGAACAGATATGTGTCTTGAATATTTGATAAGAAAACCCTATGAAAATTGTAGGTGACCAAAATTGTATATTAGCTTTATTGGGACGGGAGGATTTATTTACGTGGTAAGGCTACTTGGATATGGTGGACCGGACGGGACACTATGGTGGACCACAGAGGCAATATGGTGGACCATGGACGTGGTGTGTGAAGTGTGAATTCGTCCCGTGATGATCATGATTGAACTTTTGGCCGTTTTCATGTTTATTGTACATATGTAGATAAATTGTTACTTTTTATAAATCTTGTTGTTTCTTGGTATACAGGAGGTCTTACAAAATATTATTTATTTTAGTTTGAAAATTCTGATTTAACGAATCCATCACAACTTGAGGTCAGTTGTGACATTTTTGGTGGCAGCGGTGGGATAGACTTCCTGTTACCAAGTATACCTGCAATATTTACACGTTTTGTAGAAAAAGCTTTGGTTGAAATATTATTTCAATTGTTTGATTTTTTTTTTCTCGCAGGTTTTGTACAAACTATTTTTTTTTCATATGCATTTTGTCATTTTCTTATTTTCAAATTTGTCGTTTGTTGTTGTGTTGCATATTGTAACCATGGAGTATTTACAATTAGGAGAAAAGTTAGGTTTGCAAGGAACTGAGTTACAAGAGTTTGTTGACAGAAAAGAGAGAGAATATTTTGAAAGGGCGGAAAGGGCAGCAGAGAGAGAAGCGAGAAAGATTGAGAGCAAAATTGAATTAGAAAAACTTAAGAAAGAAACTGAATTACAAAAATTAAAAGCTGGAGAACTATCTGTAGGTCCATTGGGTCTTGCTTCTCAATCACTTGCTAAGTTGCCAAAGTTACCTCCATTTGATGAATCTAAAGATTGTATTGATTCATATTTACAGAGATTCGAAAGGTTTGCTTCATGTGCTAAGTGGGAACAGTCTTCATGGCGATTAATCTAAGTGCTCTCCTGAAAGGTAATGCTCTTGAGGTTTATTCTAGACTTCCAGTTTCAGAGGCTTTGAACTATGGTTCCTTGAAGCAATCGTTGTTGAGGCGTTTTCAACTGACAGAAGAAGGTTTTCGTGTCAAGTTCCGTTCCAGCAGACCAGAACAGGGTGAGAATCCTTCACAATTCTTTGCTAGGCTGAACAATTATGTAGAGAAATGGTTGTCTTTAGCAGATAGTCCTAAAACATATGACGGTCTTAAAGATTTGTGTTTAAGAGAACAGTTTTTGAACAGTTGTAGTAAGCAGTTGGGAACGTATCTTAAAGAAAGACATACAAAAACCGTAGAAGAAATGTCAAATCTCGCAGACCAATTTATTGAAGCTCATGGTTATACTTCATTCACTAAAGACTTACAAGTTTTTCAGAAGCAATCATCAAGCACTTTCAACGTTCAGAGTAACAGCAGTGGATCCATTCAAAAGCAACAGACGTACCAAGGATCACTACAGCAGAAAGGTGAACGAAAATGTTACATCTGTGGGAAAAGTGGACATTTGGCAAGAAACTGTTTCTCCAAGCAGAAGATTCCTCGAGCAGTACCTACTTCGCACAATACTCACAAGGCTGCGATGTTACAGAGTCAACATAACTGTGAGTTGAATTGCATGAAATCTAATGACAATTCTAGTTCCAACTTACAGAATTCTGCTGTAGTCAAGATGGATAACGCCATATCACATAAAAATCAGCCTCACATAGGATCAGCATGCATCCCCCAACATAAACTGTTGCAGTGTTGTGTCACAGACGGACTTGTTAAACTTGCATGTGGACACGTATTACCAGTTATTGGAGGCGTCTGTAAGGTTTGTAAAACGATGCCCGTTGCTATGGGTTATGTCGGTGAAAACTTTGTTAAAGTGTTAAGAGACTCGGGTTGTAGTGGTGTTGTCGTGAAGAGAGATTTAGTTACAGATGATCAACTGACTGGACAAGTGCAGAAATGTGTTTTGATAGACGGCACAGTTCGAACAGTAGAGGAAGCTTCTATCTATGTCGACACTCCCTACTTCACAGGTAATATCAATGCTTTATGTATGAAAGAACCTGTTTACGATCTTATCATAGGTAACATCGATGGTGCCAGAAATCAGACGGATCCTGATCCACAGTGGTGTAGAAAGGACGAAAGAGAAGAGTGTAGTCAAGTTCTTCAAGCAGTACAGACAAGGAATCAAAAGAAAAAAGAAGACAAAGGTATGAAAAAGCTAAAAGTTACAGATTTAGTGGATACTGATATGACAATTGATCAGATGAAACAACTTCAGATGGATGATTCTTCCTTGAAAGTGTATCGTGAGCATGCAGCGACAGGCAGAAAGAAGAATATTGGTGAAAATATAGAGACATGGTTTAGTGTTGAGAAAGGACTGTTGTACAGACATTATCATTCAAGAAAGGTTAGTGATGAAAAACTGTATAAACAACTTGTTGTTCCAAAACCTTTGCGACAGAAAGTTATGAAGATTGCGCATGACAGTATCTTAGGCGGACATCTTGGTACAAAGAAGACTCTAGACCGCATCATGTCGAATTTCTATTGGCCTGGAATCCAGGGTGATGTAACGAGATATTGCCAATCATGTGACATATGCCAAAGAACATTTCCTAAGGGAAGAGTGACGAAGGTGCCGTTGGAGAAAATGCCACTTATTGATACACCATTTGAGCGAATAGCCGTAGATTTGGTAGGACCGCTTTCTCCAAATACTGACAAAGGCAATAGATATATTTTGACTGTTGTAGATTACAGTATTTAGTATCCAGAGGCGGTTGCATTGAAGAACATCGATACAGAGACGGTGGCAGAAGCGTTGGTAGAGATATTCAGCAGAGTTGGCATTCCAAAAGAATTTCTGTCGGACATGGGTACGCAATTTACCTCCAACATCATGAAAGAGGTGGGTCGACTTTTATCATTTAAGCAATTAGTAACAACTCCATACCATCCAGCATGTAATGGACTAGTAGAAAAGTTCAATGGTACTTTGAAGTCAATGTTAAGGAAAATGAGTTCTGAAAGACCAAAAGACTGGGATAGATATTTACCAGCATTGTTATTTGCCTATCGAGAAGTTCCACAAGAAAGTACTAAATTTTCTCCATTTGATCTAGTTTATGCACGTAATGTTAGGGGACCTATGGTAGTTTTGAAGGAACTGTGGACAAAGGAAGAGAAGGACCCGGAAGTGAAAACTACTTACCAGTATGTGCTTGACCTGAAGGAGCGATTGGCAAGAACGTGTGAGCTGGCTCAGAGAGAACTTCAGAAGTCCAAAGAACATCACAAGAAACATTATGATAAAAGGACAAAGCCGAGATCATTTAAGGTTGGTGATTTTGTTCTTCTTTTGCTTCCAACAGACCATAACAAACTTTTAATGCAGTGGAAAGGACCTTTCAAAGTAGTTGATAGAAAAGGACAAACTAATTACCAGATAGATATGAATGGACATATTCGTTTGTTTCATGCAAATTTGGTGAAGAAATACAATGTTCGAGAGGAAAGGAATACAGACTCGCCACAACTTTAGCATCTTGTGTTGTTTTGGAATCGGAGGAAACAGAGGACTCAAGTAATGAACATTTGTTACATCTTCTTCCAATGAAAGCAACAGAATCATTCACAGATGTCAAGGTAAATCATTCACTGTCATTAGATCAGCTTGAAAACATAAATGATGTTTTACATGAATTTCAGGAAGTTTTAACAGATCTACCTGGTAGAACGAATGTTATCCAGCATGAAGTTCATCTCACTACCAAAGAACCAATTAGAAACAGACCATATCAGATACCGTATGCAGTCAGAAGTGCAGTCCGAAAAGAAATACAGCATATGATTGACATGGATATCATCGAACCATCAGAATCACCGTATGCTAGTTCGATTGTCGTGGCAAAGAAGTCCGATGGTAGCCAGAGAATATGTGTGGATTTTCGTAACTTGAACAAGGTAACGATTTTTGATCCAGAACCTATGCCAGATCCAGATGAAATCATGACTAAAATTAGTAACAGTTGTTTCTTTTCTAAACTTGATTTATGTAAGGGATATTGGCAGATTCCAATGAGAGAAGAAGACAGAGACTTAACATCATTTTTAACACCAGATGGTTTGTACAGGTTTAAAGTAATGCCCTTCGGTATGAAGAACAGCCCAGCTACTTTTAATAGATTCATGCGGAAAATTCTAAAAGGTTAAGAGCATACTGATAGTTTTGTTGATGACATTCTCATTCATACAGAAACTTTTGAAGAACATATTACAGAACTAAGAAAAGTGCTGAAGAGACTACAGAGAGCACAATTTACAGCAAAACCATCAAAATGTGAGCTAGCGCAGACGAGACTAGAGTACTTGGGTCATGTTATTGGAGGAGGTACCTTACAGCCAACTAACAAGAAGCTGAGAGCTATACAAGAAGCACCAAGGCCAGAGACAAAGAAGCAGGTTAGATCTTTCCTTGGTTTGATTGGCTATTACAGAAAATTTGTGCCAAACTTTTCCACCATTGCTGCTCCTTTAACTGATTTAACCAAGAAAGGTGTTCCAAACAAATTTGACTGGAAACAAGAACATGATAATTCATTTAAGAGTTTAAAATCCATGATGCTCTATAGTCCAATTCTCAGATTACCAGATTTGACAAAGCCATTCATCTTAAGAACTGATGCATCTAATCATGGAGTTGGTGCAGTACTGATGCAAAAGCATGATGGACGTACATTTCATGTTGCGTACGCAAGCCGGAAGCTGCTAGACAGAGAACAACGTTATTCGGTGGTGGAGAAAGAGTGTCTTGCAGTCGTATGGGCTATACAGAAATTTCAGTCTTACTTGTATGGAAGAGCGTTTGTTGTGGAGACAGATCATAGACCACTACTTCATTTACAAAAGACTAAAGCTTCAAACGGCAGATTGATGAGATGGTCTCTTTTTCTACAAGCGTTCAACTTTAGGACTGAGGTTATTAGAGGTGTAGATAATATTGGAGCTGATTTTCTCAGTCGTGTTGTTCCTGAGTAAGTTCGTGTTCATAAAGACTTTGTTGTGTACATAGTTTTCCATTTTTGTCACAAAATTGCATTTTGTGTCTTAAGAAGGGAGGTATTGTCACAAGTGACATTGTGTCAATGTTTTTTATTAGCTTATTGTACAGGTATTGGTAAGAGTTATCTTTATTTGGGCAGTAGGAGTTATCGTTTATTTCATTTACGCACTATTGGTCACTGGGTTGTACTTGTTGCTATTTTTATCAACGTATACTCGTCGAACCCGTTTGAGTAGTTTGGTCAGTTATTTATACTGGGTGTTGGCTAGTATTTGTCAGATGAGGTCTGGACGCCGTGAGTGATACTTTACCCATGCTTAGTGATCTTGGGTGTGTGCCTTTTATATAACCCATGCTGTGTGAACTTGGGTGTGTTCTAGCTGTTTCCCCTGCTGTGTGATCTTGGGATTCAGGGATGTTTTGTAGCGGCGTTGAGAGCAAGACCTGGGGGCCGACAGTATAATTTTAATGTGTAAAATGCCACAGCTCAGTAAGTTTTTATACTTTACAATATTTTTGTTGTTAGCTTTAAAAAGCAATATTTTATGTAAAACTGTTAGCAATATAGCGAGAATGTATATATTTACGCTCTAATTCATTTACTTGTTAAACGGCAAAAATACATGTTTTCTTTTGTTATTTGTGTGGAAAATCTAGTATATTGAACAGATATGTGTCTTGAATATTTGATAAGAAAACCCTATGAAAATTGTAGGTGACCAAAATTGTATATTAGCTTTATTGGGACGGGAGGATTTATTTACGTGGTAAGGCTACTTGGATATGGTGGACCGGACGGGACACTATGGTGGACCACAGAGGCAATATGGTGGACCATGGACGTGGTGTGTGAAGTGTGAATTCGTCCCGTGATGATCATGATTGAACTTTTGGCCGTTTTCATGTTTATTGTACATATGTAGATAAATTGTTACTTTTTATAAATCTTGTTGTTTCTTGGTATACAGGAGGTCTTACAAAATATTATTTATTTTAGTTTGAAAATTCTGATTTAACGAATCCATCACAACTTGCACTGCATGAAAAGTCGGGTTTAATTTTACCTTAAATGTGATTTAAATGCTGCGATTATTTAATGTTTAAATGCATATTATAACATATTGTGGGATCGTAAATGTTAGAAAATAATTAGCATTTAATACGAGTTTAATGAAAAATTAAAAGAACAAATTTAATAAAGTTTGGAAAATTGTAAACTTACTAATACGTTCGGATTTTAGTCTGCCGTAAACAATTATTATACCTTTAATATACAAAACGTATAATTATTATTAAACATGGCCATAAAATTAAGTTTTACGGTCACATTAAATTTGTTCGTTTAATAAAATTTAACGTAGATCTTTACCTCATTATTTATTGTTAAATTCACACTTTACTTTATAATACTTCCAAAAATTAAGTTATATACGGAGAATTGTAAACTTACTAATACGTACAAATTTTATTCTTTCATAAACTAATATTAAATCTCTTGTATATGTGATGAAAACTTACGGATTAAACCTTCCCATATAATTAAGATTTAAGGTTGTATTTGATGAAATTTAACATTATTATATTATTGGATAATATTTTTATTTTACATTTATTCCATCAATGATTTGTATGGTTTACAATTGTGGGTTTTTTGGCAAGTATTTTACAATCTTACACAAATCCATTTCTCATTCAATTTTATTAGATGTTATCTCAATAGTGTACAAAAAATGAGTTCTAACAAAGTACAAAATATTTCAAATTTAAGCCTAAAAGTCAGAATTTAAAAATTTACAATCATGATTGTAGCTCAATTATAATGGAGTAAATTTCTACATACTAGTAGTAAGTAATATACTGAAGTAATTATAAATAATATAAGAATAGTATTGTATGTTAAATTCAAATCCGCAATAAATCAAAACACAACAGGTAAAAAATGTAGTCATTCTGGACTCCAAAAGACTGCAAAATCTGACTGAAACTGCCCCTATTAAAACTTCTGCATGGGTTGTAAATGGCTTTTCAATTTCCCCCAATAAATTATATCATACTTTGCATAAAAAGAATAAAAGTTGCCAATAAAAGTTGTCCATTCTTTTTACATGTACATTTTAATAAGACACACTAAGCCACTAACAGAGAAGCCTCACTCGCCCACAAGCAACAGCAAAAGGATCGGTCAGAGACACCACCTTTCTCTTGCTTGGGTATCAAGATCTGCAACTTACTGCCAGCAAAGCTCTTTTAGACCACCCTTATATTGTTTCCCAAGTATTTCCACAATAGATGTCCATGCACTAATTATCCAAGTTCAACTTGAAAAATACTTAATGTTGACTGTGAAAAATACAAGACCCCAAAAAACCCTTTATATCATTTGGTTATGTCAATTCAAATTAAGGAAAAAGTATCACAATTACACAAAACAATAGCAGCTTAAATTTGTTTACAATACATGTAGCTCATTTCTGTTCCAACTGCTAGGTTTATTGCTTGATGATTGTAATATAACATATCCTCATTAAATCAACGTTACATTGGAATGCAAAACATTTCAATAGTGATATTTTCAACTTGCTTTAAAATATCAAAAATGAGCTCTGAAACATGCACATATATAGAAGTCCTGTATAAACATATGTAAAAGTATATTTTTAACAATTTTTTAAGCCTTAATTACAATTCCATAACTCATAATTCATAAACTATCTTACTTCAAATGGAAGGAAACAAATTAATATTTTACTCTTGCAATTCTCATTACTCTTGCAATATCAATTGTAATATTTATTAAAATCACAATTCACCCCTTTTTTACTCAGAAATGTCTCTACCTCATTTGCCTATTCTATTTTTTACATCTATGACTCACTAAGCCACTGACAGAGAAGCCTCACTCGCCCACAAGCAACAGCAAAAGGATCGGTCAGAGACGCCACCTTTCTCTTACTTGGGTATCAAGATCTGCAACTTACTGCCAGCAAAGCTCTTTCAGACTACCCTTGATCATGATTGTCTTATTTTTTCCACAATAATGTCCATGCACTTATTATTTAAGTTAGACTTGTACATATATGTGATATATAAATCAACATTAAAATGTATGTGATTGCAGATTACACAACAAACCAATAAATGTTTAAACAATAAAATACATAACAGTTTTAATCTGTAATCAAGCATAAGAAAAAACTTTCACTGTCAAAAATACAACACTAGGTATATTTTTCTTATCTAACATTGAATTTGTGCAAAACAGTAGCAACTCAGATATTTCATCTCTAATAGCCCATCTCTGTTCAATTAATACATCCATAGGTTTGACTCTTTTAGATTCTTTATTTGTCCTAGTTCTTCTTATGCTCTGCCTTTTAGAGTGCTTTGATTTGAGAATGGCACTTTTGGTGTCCTGTTCTTTGAAGACATTCTCACATTCATCAGAACGCAACTTCAGCTTTCTAATTTCATAGATAGTATTATCTTTAGAATCATTTTTTGTACTATGAAGACGTAATCAATATTTAAAACTGCTTTTTCTTGCTTCTTCTCTTCATGCCAAGAAGTTTTCAGCTCTGGAGAAGCACACCTAGCTCCTAATTTCTACAATAAACATAAAAATAAATACTCATTTGCCTATATATACATATTATATATGTGCTTCAGGATTTATGCAATTGCATATATTAAATAGTAAAAACAAAATCTGAGTTGATTTTAAAATTATCATTTGACCTATTGATTTTAAAATTATCATTTGACCTAGAGGAAACACAGCTCAATTTTGCTTAATTAAAAATTTACAGATGACTACAAAAGATATGCCATTTTTTCAAATCTGGGTAATACAGATAATTATCTATAATTTCAGGCCAGCGAGCTACAGATTTCAAAGCGTGTAAATTTGGGACTAATGATTTTTTTTCACCATCTTTTTTTTTTGGAGCATTTTACCTGCTTGACCTTGAACATGTTGAGGTGCCGTTTTCTCTGCTCCTCCACACTAATTCTTTCATTTAGCAGCAAGATACTATGGATATGGTAAAAAGCTGTCATAAACAAAATATGAAAAATTAATAACAGGTGTGGCTCTCCATAGAAAGAATATACAAAAAAGGAGAAAAAATATACAAACAGGGTATACTTATGACTAACATGACTACGGCAAGAAGATAACATTTTACACAATGAAAAAAATTCTCTGTGTCATCTAGTTAAGTGAATTGCATAAAAAAAAAATATAATTATATGTATAGATCAAATTTATAGACGACAAAATATGATATGAAACATACATAATGGTACCGTAGTCCGAGCACATGGAATTTGAAGATTTACAAAGTTTAGGAAAATGCAAAGAATAGCATTTACAGCATTTATCATACTGTAAAACGAGAAAATTTGGCGCATACGTATTTTAGCGCAAACGCAATTGGGAATACATTGGCGCAAATAAATTTTAGCGCTTGCACTTGTCATTAAAATATATAAATGTGATCTGATTTTTTTTTATCCACGCCCATATTTGACTTTTTGGTTAGTCAAGCACGGAAACACAATGGCACTTCCGTATAAGTAAACTTTTGTCAACTTTACTGTGGTGTTGAAATCACATTGACGTGGCACAATGTCAATTTTATTAAATTTTTTTCAAAAAAAAGCAAATGTGGAGTATTTACGCATTTTATTCATATTAAAACAATGGATTTATTGAAAGAAAGTTACTTGGATACCTGTAAATGGTAATTATAACCATGTATTGTCTACAAGCTCAATCGCCATGCTTGGTTGCATTGTTTACCTCGAGGCGATAGATGATTGACACACTGAGAAGCCAAACTTTGGAGGTGCTAATGAAAAGTATTGGATTACAACTAATAATAGTTTAATTAAATTATGATTTGGCAGAACCTTCTCAATCATTCATGCTAGTGTGTATATAAAATTCAACAACCCTTCGGCATTACATAATCCTGCTTTCCGGTTTACATGTACATGTACTTATGTGCATGAATGCTTTGATCATACACAAAAAATGAAATTTAGAAATCCGTTAGCGCACAATAAATTTTAGCTTCAGGGGCTCTTGCACCAAAGGGGCTAAAATTAGTAGTGCACCAAATATTTTCGTTTTACAGTATTTCATCAAATTAGCTCAAAATCTTATTCAGAATGATAACATACTGGGGGGACAAGGAACTGAATGTTACGAGACTTGTATCCACCATAGGCTGCCATCTCCATCATGAAGCCCTTGACACACTTAAACATGAGCTCCACTCTCTTCTGACACCAGGGGATGGTCATCTCCTAAATCAGTAAAACATGAAAAGTTCAACAGACAATCCAAATTTTTTAACAACAGCACTACAATGGAGCATCCCCTCGCAAAGAGCATGTTTAGAAAGGAAGCATTCAAAGGTGCATTCAACATTGATCATCCTGATGCAAATTATGTCACTTCAGTTTCATAAAAAGGACAAACTAACCCACCCACAAACACAAGCGCATTAGTATATCCCTTCCAACTTCGTTGTGAGGGAATAAAAGAAAATTTCAGTACAGGGACTAACCTCTGTCATTTCATTTGAAAGAAGAAGAGGTATGGTCAGGGTGTTGATATCGTAACGGAAGCAGAGCTTGATAATGTTCCTGATACTGAGTATGACAGGGTGACGAGACGAAATGTCCGACGACTTGACGCTCTCTGAGGCTTTTTTCCCGTCGTCTGCCACCAGATGAAACACAACATGGACTTCAGATAAATTGGAATGTTTGGTCAAATTCCCAGAAGTCCTCCCTTTGCCCGAATGCTTAAATAAATAAATAATAACGTAAAGCATAAAAGGCTTTCATTATTTTTCTCCTGTTTTTCGAAAAAGCTGGTCTTTATTGGGACTTCAAAATATTTTGAAGGAAAAAATTTCTCATAGCAATTTTTTGAGGAATTAATTGGAGTATATATTGTAATAAGATACTTTCTTTGGTTGTCAATACAGAGATAAAGGTTGCAACATTGTAGAAAATTCAAATTTTAAAACTTTTATTAAAAAACCTTTTGTTGACCCTGACCTCACTAGATGTGCTGCTACTGCTCTTGAGGCTGGCTTTGTCTGCATCATCTGTATGTTTGTTTTGCTGGCGATACTCACTGGCTAGTGCAAGCTCCTGTTCTATTATTGCAAACTGTTGTTCGAGATCCGGAAAGTGGAAATCTGTTGACTGTTCACAAACTCTGGCAAATTCTGGAAAAAACAAGTTATCTCTCTTTTCATAATTCTAGCTTGATACTACAAGTGTTAGTTCATTTGTATTTCAATAATGTACATCCTTGCAATATTGTTTCAGTGAGTAAAAACAGAAAATCTTTTTTTTCTTCAGTGTCGTGCCAAAAGTGTTTCACATTATCATGACATAAATCTTGCTCAGTATGTTTCAGCAACACTCTTTCATTCTCAGGAGGCATGAATCTTCATTAGCCAGTGTCCAATTTGTGTCCCCTTGTCTACTCCAAGGGAGAGATGAGGGGATATGAATCAGACACTTGGCTAGCAAAGATGGATGACATATTCACTGGTACCTGTATAACTATTGTCAAGGCCGACTATTAATTTTAAATTATTTTTAGGAATCATGAAAATTTACATGGGGAAGATGAAATACCGTGTACTGTAAAATCACATTTTTTTTCATGGAGTCAAATTTTCAAGGTTTGAAGAAAAAATATTGGTTCGTGGTGATTTGATTTCGTGGTTGCGGAATGTATGTAGTAATGCATATGAAATTTTACATTTCGTGATGTTCATAAATGTTTGTGTCTCTACATACCTTGAAAACAACAAAAATTAAACTCCACAAAAATAAGTGATTTCACAGTATTAACTTTTAACCTCTTTTGAGCCCTGTATATGAATTCAGACGATTGTCCACCATCATTATCATTGCACAGAGATCATTGGAATACAGTGACATGGCCGTCTGTAATCTTTGTGGTTGTGGAATCAACATACCCCTGGAAAAATATCAAGAAACTTCTACAGCATTTGCATGGTTTGAGTATCTGCAATCTCGTTAACCAACTAAAATTCAGAGTAACCAAAAGTTGCACAAAATGATGACATTTTACACATTTTCAACTGTCACTGTCTCTATGATAATCAAAATTATAAATTTTCTAATAACTGATTCTAAAGAAATTTGTAGCATCACATTTATTTAATTTTCTTATAATCAGATACATGTAATACGTAATTTTAGAAAATAGTTCCATTTTTTTATAGTCATCAAAAAGAAGATTCCAGTTCCAGTTTCTTGCAGAAATATGACAATGAACATTAATTGCATATGAAAAGTCTTCAAATTTAAACACATAATCATAATTCGATACAAACATGCATATAATTAATGAGAGACACATTGACTTACCCTACAGTGTGTGCTTTGTGTCGGCAAAGGTCAAGGACATCTGTACATAGCAATCGTAAGTTGTGCGTCGTTTTCATCTGTGCACCTGTTAAGGCAAGATGGTGTTTTTCTTTGAATACAAAAAAATTTGAAGAATTGATGATCCAAAAAAATGTGCATGTTATGCAGGTGGTCACAGGTGCTGCATTATATAATTCAGCAATTTGTACAAACCTTTAAAGAATGATTACATTTCATTGTAAACAAAATTTAAGGCAGTTTGATTCGACATAATTTCCCCAAACCATCTACTGGGTTGTTTTATTTTATAATTCCCTGACACAATAAAATTCTCATTCCTTTTAAATCATTCTTGGCTTGGAGTGATTATTTTTGGACCTCATACCAAGGTGAATTGTGAAGCTCTCTTCCATTCTGATAGAGTTTGCTCCCCTTTCATTCTCTGCTGCTTCGGGAAGACTACTGCTAAGGGCCCGCACTCTGTTCCTAGAAAAGAAATAAAAAAATCAATAGAATACCTCTTTCTTAAATTTGAACACTGAACATACTATGTTTCAGGGCATAATGGAAAATATTCATCTGTAAGGTTCATCACAGACAGGAATGTGACAGAAATGGCCTGTAAACTTGGCAATATTATAAAGGAATAGTCCTATATCTCAGTTAGAGTTACCTCTCTTATTAGAAGGTCAGTGTACCTTAATATTTTTTTTACTAATTTTCCATTAAGGATTGAATTGTATTGATTTTTTAAATGAACTTCTTTTTTTTAAATTTGCACTATATACATTTGAGCTTTAATTGGCATCTTGAACTCTGACATCTTGAATACCATGGATATGTCAATTTAGTGATTTGAAAGACCTGTAACCCTCATTCTTTTACCACTTTATATCTCTGCTATCCTCAATACTCGGATATCTGGAAGTCATTTCTTGGTCCTACTGAGTTCAAGATAACACAGTTTGACAGTAATCAGTATACAAATAGAATCATTTTCTGCATCAAGTTACCCTCAACATAGATCACTGCAAATATGATCATTTATTTTCGGCATTTCCAATTTAAAATATAAATAGCTACTTCATGACATCCCTCGATCATGCTATCTACCATCATTAGGCGTGTCAGGCGATCGTGACCTCTGACGGGAAACGTCCCATGACTTCCCCCCAAAAACTCTCTGACATGAACACCAGAAGTACTGAGGGATGTAATAAAAGTAATAGCTACATGGAAGCAGGAAAACGTTTTGAACAAGGGGAAGTTAACATACTCTTGGGTTTTCCTGACCACTTGACCTAGATTTCAAAAGGGGATATGCTAATATAAACATATTCGTATTATCTTTTTGACGGCACGATTTTATACAAGGTTTTTGTAAAGATGCACATTTTCCTGGAAAATCTGAAATATCTATTTTAAAAATGCACACATCAAATTTCCAGCCATGCACTTTGGGCAATTAACCTTATTCTTATTATGTCTCATGAGGAAATAAGGATATTTTCATAGCATTTTAGACACTTCAACTTTTCTTCAGAAAGTAGGCCACCTAGTTTTTTGGCTTCATACATGCAAATTTGTTTTTAAAATTGTACATACAATACAGAATTAATTAAAAAAAATAATTAATGGTTCAAGAATAAAAATCAGAACTAATACTTAAGACAGTTTCAAAACTTTTTGATGTCTTTTAATTTTTTGGGCGCAATAAAGCTAAAACCATACCTTCTTTTTGTAGATTACTGATTCGAAAAAAGCTAATCAAAAACGCCCTAAAATATATGTCGCCGTCAAGGAGTAATATGAAAATTGAGCACAAGATTTCGATCGAAACGTTGTTACTGTAAATATTGGCGGCAAAGAAACGGATTGTGTAGGTAGTAATTTTTACGGGAATTTTAAAAATTCTTGTTTTATTTTATTTTGATTGTTGATAACAAACACATACATTTTCAATATTTCAAAGAGGTCTTAACAATACAACCGTTTTTAAAGGGGAATTTAATACAAAAAGGGTGTGAAAGGGAAATCCGTATTGGGACTAGTCTTCGCCTCCCCCAAAAATTTCCATTTCACCCCCTGGGGGCTCCTTTAGGTCACTTCTGACTGTGTATCTTAAAAACTTTTTTCATATTAGTCCTCGTGTTTAGTTCGGGGAACTGGGGCCTTTCAAAAAACGCCTACTGTTCATTGATCCACTTTTATCATGAACTTCAACATCCCCATGATTTAAGGGAAAAAATGCTGTCCCCCCTAAGTTTTTCCCTGGATATTTTTTCCTTTAATGTGTGAAATAACTTTATTTCACAGATTTTGCATGCCCATTGTATTTTATTAAAAGGATGTTAAAGTCAATGTTGAATTAATTACACGGTTTTTTAGGGTCATTGTTATAAAATTACACTGGGAATGAAAAAAAAAAAAATGTATGACTTATGCGTATAAATAAAAATATGAAGATTTTTGTTTTTTTAAAGTATTAATTTTAAACTAAATGTTTTAAACGGAAAACCCCCGGAAGGGAGTTTTTCCATAATAAAGATATATATCAAACACAAATTATGAATTTTTTCTAACAGTGACCTTAACTTCTCCAAAAGACCTTGGGGGGTTATGACACATCCTTGGGTCATGGGTAGTTATTGTGTGAAATGAGAACCTACCCAAATTTATCCATAAAAAACATGTATCAAACATGAATTTTGGGGAAAATTTTTTTTCCAGTGACCTTGAACTTCTCCAAATGACCTTAGGTCAAGGTCATGGCACACCCTTGGAAAACCAACTTTTTAAAACCTTTTCCCAAATTTATCCATAAGAAAGAAAATGGACCGGACACGAATTATGAAATTTTTTTTTCCAGTGACCTTGAACTTCCACACATGACCTTGGGTCAAAAGGGCATGACACACCCTTGGGTCATGGGCAATCTTAGTGTGGAGTAGTAGATTCTAATGTCCCTCTGAAAAATATGGACCGGAAGATTTCACCCAAAAGACGGACAAAAGACAGACAAGGTGATTCCTATATACTCCCCCCCCCCCAACCTTTGCAGGGGGATAAAAAGTAATCATAATTGGAAAAGAAAAATCTTGATTACAACAGGGTTTTCACCGGGATCATCCACTATGAAACATTTATATTTAAAAGGGCGGGTCATCCTGGTTTTCCATTTATGAAAAAGCTCTTGTTTTCAGTTACTGTGTCTAATCAACGATTTTCAAAAAAAGAGTAAACTGTCCTTTTGAATCGGAAAGCCCATTTAAAAAAAATCACATTTGTATCAAAAAAAAAACTCAAATCAAATCAATAAAATACGGAAAAATTTCACTAGATCTAATGCGTTACATATTTACATCAATGGGTCTTTATGAGGGATAAAACACAAAAAAAAACAAAGGGGGGAACAAATTTATCAAGTAAAAAAAGTTTAGGCCTTCATTTGTCTGTTTAGCAAAAGGAAAATATTATACCCCAAAAGTAATTTTACGTTTTTTCATTTTCAAGGAAATTTCTATTTTTAAATAATTGCAACTTCACCATTCTTCAAAATCGAAAATCTATATGCAGATTTATGTATTTTTAGTAAATTACCTTTTGTGCCAAGTTATATTGAAATGACCAAAACTGTAGAAGAAGTAGCATTTTTTAATGTTTTTCACAGAAATTTCTATTTTAAAACCAGGCAACACTGTTCAACGAAATCAAAAACCGATAACAGAATTATGTATCTATGGGGAATTTTTACTTTTTCCTTATATTAAAATCAGACCAAAACTATAGGAGGAGTAGCATTTTGAACAAAAGGCCCATGGGCCACATCGCTCCCCCTGAAAATGTTTTACCATTCTGTTCTTTTCTAGATTTTTCCCTTGTAATACATACTTTTTTACCACACCCCGGGACCATCATAGTTTAGACAATTTGAAAAATTTCACCATCCCAGGATGCTTCCACAAGTTTCAGCTTTTCTTTGGGGCCCGTGGTTCTTGAGAAAAATTTTTAAAGACTTTTCCTAAATATTTCTTTGTAATACTTTGATTTCCCATTGTGGCCCCCCCTCCCCCTGGGGGGTCATGATTTGATTTATTTAGAATATACACTACCTGAGGATATTTTCACAAAAGTTTCAGCTTTTCTGGCCCAGTGGTTCTTGAGAAGAAGATTTGCAATGACTTTTCCTTTATATTTCTATGTAATACTTTGTTTTCCCCATTGTGGCCGCGCCCTCCCCTTTGGGTCATGATTTGAACAATTTAGAATCTACACTGTCCCAGGATGCTTCCGAATAAGTTTCAGCTTTTCTGACCCAGTGGTTCTTGAAAAGAAGCTTTAAAGATTTTACCTATATATTTCTTTGAAAATTTATTCCATTGTGGCCCCCCCCAAAAGGGGGGTCATGATTTGAACAAAAAATTTTACACTACCCCGGGATTTCCACATAAATTTCAGCTTTTCTGGCCCAGTGGTTCTTGAGAAGAAGCTTTTTTTTACCTATATATTTCTTTGTAAAATTTATTCCATTGTGGCCCCGCCCAACCCCCGGGGGTCATGTTTGAACAACTTAGAATTTACATACCCAGGATGCTTCCACAAAACCTTTTTAGTGGTTTTTGAGAAAAAATTTTCAAAGATTTCTCCTATATATTTCTATGTAAAACTTTGTTTCCCCCATTGGGCCCCGCCCAACCCCCCGGGGGCATGTTTTGAACAATTTAGAATCTACGCTACCCCAGGATGCTTCCATATAAGTTTCACTTTTCTGGCCCGTGGTTCTTGAGAAGAAGATTTTCAAAGATTTCTCCAATTAATCTGTGTTAAACTTTGATTCTCCATTGTGGTCCCCCCAACCCCCCGGGGGGTCATGTTTTGAACAATTTAGAACTACACTATCCCAGGATGCTTCCACATAAGTTTCAGCTTTCCTTGCTTAGTGGTTCCTGAGAAGAAGATTTTAATGACCCCACCCTATTTTTGTCTTTTCTTAATTATCTCCCCCGTGAAGGGACTTAGCCCTTCTTTTGCACTTTCAAAAGAAAGTTCGGGTATATTGGTTTTACTCATGTCCTCCTCCCCCCCTCCGTCTGTCACACTTTCTTCCCAAACCCTCCTTTTTTCAATAGCTTAATCATCCTTTGGGAGAGGTTTTTCA
>NW_026931032.1:0-45509 GCF_032062105.1 Saccostrea cuccullata | reverse complement strand
TCTCTGTTCAAACACAGTTTTAGCATTGAAAGACAACGTGAATCTCTTAATTATTTCATACGACTTTTTGTATTTTTCTGGTTACAGAAAATGTAAAAATAAGTTTCGCTGTAAAAAAGATATCAAAGAGTGTATTTTTTGTATCACTTTAAAGGGGGTCATTTTTCAATGGGGGTCATTATTTTATAGGACTAGCAAATAAAATAATGACCCCCTAGGATCCTTTTTCTACAAAAAATGATATTTTTCTACGGGTGGGGGTCATTTTTTGTCGTTGAAAAATGATCCCCCGATCATTATTTGATGGGGGTCATTATTCGTCTTTACACCTGCCTAATTTTCAATTGTGTGGTTAAAGTCATTAATACATATAAAACATCGTTTGGTTATGAATTATTCACACGTTCAAAAATGCTTGTTAAAAATTGAAACATAGTGGTTCGGAGTCTTAATCAAGAGGATCAAGGGTAACCCTCTTCACCTGATCACTGTGGTTAGGAAAAAAGCAGAAATAAGTTCAGTATTGAAAAGTTAAAATCCACAAAAGGTCCCGAACTTTCCTTCAAAGGGTCAGGGTATGATTTCAGCAGACATGAATCTGCACTAATTGAAGAGACCAAGTCTAATTATTTCTGTCTTAGGAATTTTTATAATTTTAATAATTAATTTTTACTGTTGGAATTATTGTTTTAAGATTTAAAAAATCGAAAGTTTACCACCCCGTTTTCTTGAGGGACCATCTCAAAAGTCGTCAAATTTTACTATTGGACTCTATTGGAATTTGCTGGAAAAGCGCCAACTGATCAAACTTTTCCCATATCTATTTGTGTTACTGCCCTGGAGATTTCTTTTTCATTCTAGTACATGAAAGTTATTGTAAAAAGTCAATAAATTGTGAAATTTAAAAAAAAATTCACCGTCTACTTTGGTGTAGGAATTAATTGCTAAGTTTATTTTTTCAATCCCAATACATCTAAAATTGCCACATTACGGTATAACTACATTTCAGTGTAGATGAATTATCAGCACATACAGGTTTTTTGTCGATAAAAAATTAGCAATTTTTAAATTGCTAGTATGCTTATTTAGATGTTCTGTCATGAGCAGTTAGTTTAATATCTATGTACGTCTTGAACATACAAGCGAGTCATGCGTCATTCCTCAACGTCATGCATCATTCCTCAACGTCATGTGTTGCTTACAAAATCCGTAAATAGGTACGTCGGTAGGCCACTTCAGCGTTTTTCACTAATTAGTGTCGTAAAAAATTCTGACCAGTAGGGATTACAGATGTTAATTTTGTATTAAAATCAAAATATTTGGAAAAGGCGTACAGTCGCAAAAATGACTGCATGAAATTAAAAAGCTGCTCAAAGTCATGAGCACTGGAATTAGAATCGGCATCGTTAAGGATGATGACATATCTATGACGTTTAATCAAATAATATTTTAACATGACGCATCTGGTCTGCTATGTGTTTTCATTTTTTTTTTCATCACTTCAATGAAACTGAAATTAAAATTGCTAAATCTTTGATTTGTTAAATGAAGGATAAATACTTATGAATATGCATTTACTGATTGATATGGAGGGCAACATGCGTTTTGTCACACCCAAGAACCAAACTGTCTGCATATGGCCATTACACAAATGACATACAGTTTGGTTTAAATGTCAATAAAACGCATTTTGCCTGAGAAAATAGTCAATGGATATTTTGTTATACATTTCCTTTTATTATTTTTGGCATACATATAATGTGTACTTTGTTCTGTAATGTACCTTAGGTCTGTCAATGTTTAACACCAACGAATGAAAATTATATTAAGTTCCGCCCATTATGTGACTAAGCGGTCCAACTCAATGACCGGTCCAACATCTCACTCAGCGGTCCAACATCGATTTTTATGCCCACTCAGCAAAACATTGGATATGTTTTACTTTTTGTAGATATTTGTAAATGAAACCATTTTTAAAGGTATAACAATAACAATTGTCCACTGTCCCAGAATGAAAACAGATGTAATACAATTACCACTTACAGTTATAAAAAGTCAGTACAATTTTTGATAGTTCATGTATTTCCGTAGAAAAAAATTTAAATATCTGAACTGAGGTTTCATAACACTTATACAGCACTTGATTTCAAAACTGTATTGCAAGCTTTTTTTATTTAAAAGAGGTTATTTGAAAG
The DNA here is from genome assembly GCF_032062105.1 of Saccostrea cuccullata. Taxonomy (NCBI): domain Eukaryota; kingdom Metazoa; phylum Mollusca; class Bivalvia; order Ostreida; family Ostreidae; genus Saccostrea; species Saccostrea cuccullata. The sequence goes on along the minus strand of NW_026931032.1, from coordinate 43,314 downwards.
ACATAATGCAAAGATTAAAAACATTTCATTAATTGACCAGCTAATATAAGTATGTTTTTAGTAGATATACACTAAATGATTCATTTATCTTTCACTTACATTCAAACGCACGGGAAGACAAGTAAACATTAGGGCACTTCTTTGTATGATTTCGACAGCTGATGTTTAAAGTAAGCATTACCCGCATTCCGCCGTCATTGTATTCTAGGCAGTATCCACCTACATTGTTGAAATATTGTAAATACTAGTATATATATATATATATATATATATATATATATATATATATATATATATATATATATATATATATATATATATATATATATATATATATATAATTAAAGTATATAAACATGATAAAACAGTTATCTTTCGTTGTTCCAATACATACCTGCTACCACAAATTCAGGGTAACACACTTCAACAGGGTGAGTTTGTTCTGTGTTCATAATGCAATGGTACAGAAGTTCCTTATTGTCTAGGCATTTTTCTTTCAGATTTGTGCAATTTTTTCTTTCCGCTGCACTTCTCCATTGCTCTTTAGTTGTTGGACAGGATTCCACAATTTCTTTTGTATTCATGCTCGCTGGGCAAGTGAAATTCTTGGTCATTACAACAGGCATCTAGAAATTGATTTAATTGAGTTGAATTGTTCATCAAAGCTTAGAGAAAAATCATTTTTAACAATGCAGAATTGATATGCTGCATTGTCTATTTCATGCATCTTTGAGTCAAATGGAAGCCTTCATATCAGGAATCAATTTTTACAACACACAAGCTATATGCTAGTTAAATGATCCTCGATTCACGTACATAGATATGGAGATGGTACCGAAGGCTAAATATGTTGATGGTTTCAATTATTGTTCACCTTAAACGAATCCTTTACAAGTTAAAGTTCCCCAAAATTTTTTACTTTATATTTATTCAAGGCGCTGGCACGATAAAGATCTCTCACTTCTCAATGGCCCTAAGTGCCGAGTAAAGTTCAAAATGTGAAGCCCTTCACCGGTACATTGGGACGTCTCTGCATGGATGAAAAATTCTCGCATGGGACGTAAAACAACATACAATCAATCATTCATCATTGTTGGATACATATTAAGAGAAAAGATATACTTACTGATAGGAAGGATATGATTACAAAAAAATCCCACTGCATCACCAACTTCTTAAATGCCCCTGCATAAGATAAAAAAAAGTGCATTCAATATGTTGTACATGTAGTTGGATATGTAAATTCACGAGAGCAACTTCTTTTTCAAGTGTACCGTAGGAAAAAATCGTGAAAACTCTAAAATAATCCTTCCACAAAATGCACCACTTTACATAATCTAAGAGAAGGGTATATGCCACTCAAGTTTTTTCAAGGTGTAACCCTACGGTCTTTCTGAGTTTAAAAGCATTTATTTATGTTAACCTCAAAAGTCGGTTCACACTGTCTCTATATATATTTCTATAAATCTAATAAATGCACTGTACTTAATTATAAAGCATTAATTTAACTTTGATAAAAAATTTTGATTTTTTATAAATCAATCTTAATAAATTTTAACTAATAACACATTTTTAATTATCAGAGATTGACCATGTATGTCCATTAAAAGCCTTTGATATATACATGTATGTTCGGCATGTGTGCATTGTTTAACATATAAGAAGTGTGTGTGTCTGTCAAGCGAGGAGGGGCAGGGATAGAGTGGAGTGTTTACTTCGGTTGTTTATCATTGTATAACTATGGACATAGAGGCACAATCCATTTTATTATTGGATGGAAAGAAGAGAGAACGAGATTTTGTTTTTGGCTGTCTGCTGGTGATTTGTATGGCAGGGTATCATAAATGTCAGTAAATTCTATTCACGATATACACATGTATTTACACCTTCCAGTATAAACATGATAAATGAATATATAGTGTTTTTTTTAAGATTCATTGCATTTGTCTATAAATGTCATAGATATATATAGGAAACGTCGCGTGGCGCGATATATATATTTAGCAAGGGCACAGGGAAAAGTAAACAAGGGAGTTGATTCGATGAAAAAATCTATTTAAAAAAAAGCACAGTTAGGACCATTACATATGGGTACATTTGTGAGGTAAGACACATAATCTTTAATTTCAATTCAATTTGTCTTTTTTAGCTTGAAAAATCGTTGGTTACTTTAAAGGTTTTTGTTGCAGTGGTAAGTATAAAAAATTGTAAAAACAATCATTGATTATTGAAGGTTAGGAAGTCTAGGACGCATTCGTGTGTTTTCGGTCACCTTTTGCCTTCGCGCAGTTTCCTCCATGATTAAATTTTCAAATGTGTCAATCTGATTAATATTAGATCCTTTGATCCGCTCACATAGATCGCTACTGTGTAGCGATCTATATGTGAGCGGATCACAGGATCTGATTTTAATCAGATTGCAAATGTTGATAACCCTGATGACACCATCCGGTTTTTGTCTTTTCTTGATCATGTTGATTGTCTCCTCTTGTAAAATAACATGGCCCTAAACTTTTCTAAATAAACACCCATTTTCTCAAGGATGCTTTGTACCATGCTTAATGAAAATTGACCCTATGGTTTTCGAGAATAAGTTGAAAATGAGAAATGTTAACAGACGGATGGCAAACAAATCGTGATCAGAATTTACAGCTCAGATGACCTAATAATCTCATTTTTAAAATTGCAGTGTGATATTTTTAAACCTTTTTTCCAATGTTTATTTATAGAACAAAACATAACCAAAACATTGCATCATCATGTTTTCCAATAATTTGGCTTGCTCCCGGCGTGTAATAATTATTTTTTAATAAAAGTCATAATTATAGGGTTAACAATAAAACAACTAGACTACATGCTATTTTCAAATAATAGTAATAATTAACACGCCGGGAGCAAGCCCCTGTGCATACAACACACACTTTACCAAAAAATTCAATTTTATCGTATTTGAATATATTTTTGTTTGACTTACGATAAATATATATCCCAGTATTCTGCATTTGATTTCAGGGAACACAAATAGCAAATATGTGTGCATTGATTCCTTGTAACTCGCTTATAACTGTGATATATTGGCTTGGGCCAAAAACCGGAGTGGGGTAAAGTGGAGTGGAGTTCTTTGGAGACATGGATTGTAAAAATACAGACAAAATGAGATCAAACAATTTCTTTTGCATACATTTTCCCCTTTCAAGGTCATTTTGGATTTGTGTAAAAAGAAGGAGAAAACAAACAAAAGAAATCCATGCAGCTGGGCTCCCCTCCCCAAAAAAAAGAATGACCTATAAATGAGATTCTCCTGGAAAAGTTACCTCAATACAAACTCTAAGTAATCTATTAACAACACCTATGCTAGACTGATATATGATATATAAACCTAGCGGTGTTGGCAGCTTTAAAATCGCAGTACTGAAAGTATTGAAAGGCGTTTTACATATGCTTTCATCTAAAATGTATAAAATGTTAATGAAATGATGATTTAAGGAATCACTGTCCCATGTTTCCCACTATTGTTGATGTCCCTGGCATACTCTCAAAACTAGACAGTGATTCCTTATATTTCCATTTCATTGTGAAATAAAATTGTAGATTTAGACTTTAAAATGTAGACATATACTTAAATCACACGAGGACTTCCATGCTAATTTCAACAGTCCTCGCCCACTGACGTCAAACACAAAGGCAGCCGCACGAGATTTACATGCATATTTTGCCTCCTTAGCGTCAGACACAGAGACAGATGCGCACGAGATTTGCATGCGTATTAGGCCTCCTTAGCTCCTGACCTATCGACCTGCCTAATTTACATTCCGGCAGAATTATCAAGAAATAAACTCCAAAGAGTAATCACAGAGAAAAAAATTGGAAATGGAAATATATTTAAGTAATACTATGCATATCATTGTCCAATGTCTTCAAAGAAAAAGCAGGCATAATGCATTATGTAATTCTTTCATAAAAAGTAAAACCAAAAACATCACAGATTGATATCAGAGATGCATGTCTCAAAATATAAATATAAAAATTCTTCAGTTTGGAAGACAAATTAAGTGTAAAAGTACCCTTTCTGGTACAGATACTTAACATGGAGCTTCATTGTGAAGCTTTGGAAACAATGGCATCATCAACCACCATGGAGATAAAAATCACTCTGCTTGTTTGAATGATCTAAAACAATCGGCCATTAAATGAAAAGAAGAGATTGATAATCCTGAGACGTTACTGAATAATAATATCTTGAAACAAAAGGTCATAGAATTGATTGAATAGAACAAAAGCAATTTCTTTATTTAAAATGGGAAATTCCGCAAAGTCATGGGAATATATAAGGGTAATTGTTGATGGAAATGAACGAAATAATCGCCATGATCAGACGAGAACCCTTAAACGATCAAGTCAATAGATCGCAAAGGGTTATTCATGTTATTTGTGGTCCCAATTTTTTTCCATGACGATAAAGTCTGTCGTACTATCGATTCATGGTGTATTGAAAATGTGAACAATGGAGGGTTAAAATGGGACTGTGTTGAATGAGACATTTAAATGTGACATCAGTCAACCAACAATTTGCAGGTGAAAAAGTTATCAAAGGTACACGATTCAACACTTTTAAAACGCATTTTTCTAACTACGATATTAAGAAACAAGTGATACTGGTATAGTTTAAGGTAATTTCTTCATATATCAGGAATTCTCAAATGAAACACGTATTGTCCGAAGCGACTGGATACGATAAATTGTGCAAGTTGCTTCCCTTTGACGCAAAAAGAGGCTCAACACGGGGAATCATTTCCTTAAAAAAATATGTTTTTCACTCTATCTTAACTTTTGTCTCTCTTCCATTACCAGATTTTAATATATTTTCTTAAATATTCCACTCCTTATTTTGCAAGTTTATAAAAAATACCGACGAAGGATTATCTATGATTTTTGAATTTCTTTAACTAAATGGCTGGCGAAAATGTAAGAAGATGGGCCCGGTTTGTAAAACATATCCTACGTCATTAACATTATTAAGAGTTGTAAACCAAACAAATTACTCTAAAGTCGGATGTAAAAAAAATAATGGTTTTGTGAAAGGTTTTCTTAAATATTCAGCATAATGTTAAGTATTTTGAACCCCGTTAATACTAAACTTTTCTGCAAAAATTATCTGGATTTCGCCTGTTCATGAAAAACAGGAATATGGTTTCGTTTTATACTAAGACTTTCATTTATAAAAATCAAAACGTTCTCTTAATTCATTATAAAAGTCTTCTACAATTCTCTTTTTTTAAAGAAAGGGTGGATACCCACAACAGATAACTTAATTATTAATCTCAATTTTTATTTAATTTTTTTTTAATTTACAAAATTATTAAACAAATAATAATTATGAAATGTCTATAACTTTATAAGTGTTGTGTTGGACTGGGTTAGGAACGGGATAAAAGAATGTTGTCGATGCGTACGCCACGTGCCTTCATACATATTATTTTTCTCTAAAGGAGAGTTATTTATTTATTATTTTTTTTTTTGGGGGGGGGGGCTTCTTAAGTCAGCATACATGTATATAAAGCTACCTCGCTGGCTAAATATGATCTAATTTATTTTAGAATCCTACGCACATAAGCTAAATTCGACTATCTAATTCATAGCATTGTTTATTTTTTTTAATTGGTTTAACTGCATTTCCTCTGATAAAATATTTATTAAGACATGCTCAATACAGTTTATACGTAATCAATTCTCTTTTTAACATTTAGTTCGTTTGCAGTTAATTGAATTGTAAAAGAAAGAAAATGTACTAGCACATGGTTTTATATCGTAATTCAATAAACCTTGTGTTTTTCTTTTTCTTTCCCCAATGCGTTTCTAATACTCCAGGTAACAAAGAAATTATAATTTTTGCATTTCTAAAATTCATTTTGAATTTCCTTTCATTTTTTTCTGTTGATAAAAATTTTTCAAACGTTATATGTAAAATCTCTTTTTTAAATGCATTAGAATGTTGAGTTACAAATAAACTATCATCGTCAGAAATCCACGAGTGATCATGCACCCGGTGATGAGTAAAGATGAAAACATCCTTGGGTATCCGATGATGATAAACTATATGCTATATAGAACAAAAAATTGATAAATCATCTTCCAAAAATAATGCATGCATACTTATTGAGTCGAGAATTTCATCCAATATGTATACAATTATGTTTCCCGTGACTTTCCGCTTCATGTAACTATAAATCCTTTTCTTCTAAAATCAGGTGGGTTCTCTCACATACGAAGTTAATTAAAAATGTACGAACGATGCATGATTTTTAATTTTTTTTTTACAATGAATTTTAGATTTTTTTTTACATCAAATTGATTTTTTTAAAAGTAATATTTTGTACATTATGACATATTTTGTTGATGAACACAGAGAGAATTTTTTTTAAATTATATACAGTATTAAGGTTATCAGGCAGCTACATGTATTTTGCTTGCAACAGATAAAAATTTCCCGCCGATAATTGCTGAAATCTTGCCGACTCGGCGTCAAGCAAAATTCAATCAATCAATAATTTGTACATGTAGATTTATTATATAGTATATTTATTTATTATTTAACTTATTTATTTTTCAACATAATGACATTTCAACACAATATACATTTGATGAAAAGAAGATTGGGTTTTTACTAGGAGGGGGGGGGGGTTTATAATGTAAAGACATACATGTAATGGATTTGTTGTCGAGCTATCCGTCCAATTACAACCAAGCGAGAATGATGTGGAGGAAAACATGGTGTATATACAATGTATATGAACTAGCTATTTGAAGGTGAATGTGGCTGCAATAGAAACGGTTTAAGGGGGGGGGGACCTAATAAAATGAGCTTACTTTTAGACACAGGGCTACTATGACATCATGTTTAATTTCTCGTAATCACTATGTATATACAGATGGATGTGATTTTTTTTAAATTTAAATTAAGAATAATTGTTGTAGCATGATTTAAGTTGTGATTTTATTTGCTGCATGGTTCATGTATTTTCTGTAAGAAACCAGGTATTTCTGAGATCTAATTCGAATCCCTGTAAATTTTGTCTCGATCTCATTGGTTCCCTTTTCCTTTACATGGTGATTACGTAAAATCAAACATAGTGTGTAAACTAACTTGCATGCTTTGAGGATACAGGCTTTATCAAACGTAAAAGCAGCATAGTGTAGATCTATATTTTGTTTATTGGAAGTTCAGTTATTCATAGAGACAAAGCTGTCGGTACGAAAGACAGAAAAGTAGAAATTAAAGATCGGGGGGGGGGGGTGAGATTTAAAATACAGTTAACACAGTTTTTGGAATTGTACATCATGATCATCTGTTTTTGTCATTTATTAAGCAATTCTTTTAACTCAGAAATGATGACCGCTTGGATTGCTACGTGTTGACAGGTGCCCTACCGAACAACGGAGAATCAACCATGACGTCACAATTGAATCATGAAAAAAACACGATATGCTCAGAGTTAATTTTGCAAACATACCAATTTCAAAATTTAATAACTTTGTTATAAATGAAGATATTTTGATTCCGTTTTCAGTTTTCGTAATGGTTTTACATGGACTATTAAAAAACACAAAAATCTCAAATTCGATAAATTTTGCCATAAGGTCGATTTCTATCCGACGAGGCTCATATGTTGTATAGCAATTCTGTAAGTAAAATATGTACAACTCAATTCAAAGAAAATATTAACAAGCAAACTGATTTTGATTTCATATTTATTGATAAGAATGAGCAAGAACAATAACATACATGTATATATTTTTATAGACATATGCATTAATTAAACATAAATAATTTATTTCACAAACTTGCTTTAATGATGATGAAATTAAGGGTGCATTTTGGAAAAGATCAGCTATAAGTTTATACATCACCCACGAATTAAATTTGGAAGGCCCGTGTAACCATTTTACAAGGTATTGTTTATTTTCTCCTATGCCTTTTGCGTTTATGATCTTTTCTACTTTAAACACGTCAGCTTCAAAATAGTTCACTTTTTGCCATTCATTTGTAATAAAGGTTCCTATGATTTCTTCTTTTAAATATATAGTCATTGAGTCTGTATATTGGCAATCCTTCCTCATAAATATCTCTCGGATACTACAAATATCTCCCCTGTCCGCTTTTCGTCATATTACAGAGTAAAGACGTTTCGTAGATGACTAATCCGTACACGATCCCCTGTCTTAAGGGGGCTGACTTTCGTTTTATTGTGTGAAAACTACAATAGCGAAATTCTTCATTTTTATACCATATATAACTTACATTAATTTCAGTTTACATGTAAAGTTTGTGGGAAATCTACCTTCCAGGTATTTTTGAGGGACCGTCTCAAAATACAGGTAGATTCACTAAAGGATTATATTGCGCAATGGAAACTATCGTCTTGCAGGTGATCCACATAGCAATTTTTTTTTTTTGGACGTGATAAATGTATATATTTAAGATACAATTGTTTTAATCAGCTTCTCTGCATAACTGGCTTTGACTCGAGTGTTTTGATTGTATAAATGCTCGATGTTTTGATTATTCAAAAGAGATTAAAGGCTGTGGATCGCAATATCTTCCCTTTATCTGTACGGATTTAAGTGGGACGTGAAGTATGTCTGCAAAGGCTGAAGTGACGCTTTGACCCTTTTTGCCCTTTATATGACGCATCCACAGAAAGTTGGAGGAAATATCTATAACAACGAGGACAAAAGTAACCCCATCGTTTTGCTCGGCATATTTGGGCATGTCCATGAGATATGCATCCCACTGATCATCAATGCCAAGGGTGATGACTTTATTTCTTTTGAAATGTCGTCGAATAGGTCTCTGAAGACTGTACGCTTCTTGTCTCTGTAACCATTTCCTGATCTTGTATTTGCTCAGGACATATTTTCCTTGTTTGTGCACATATCGATACAATTTGTCTGGTCCCGAAAAACTTCCTGCATTATCACGTCACAGGATTTTCGATCTCCTCTTTTGATTTAATGACAAATTGTTTTCAATCATTCAAGCATGCAGAGTGAGTTCTGTATCCATGATGATGTCATTAGCTCTACAGTTTCACTGTGAAGCCCCATATTGAGTATCTGTACCAAAAAGGGTACTTTTACACTACTGACAGAAAGGTCAATTTAAAAACTCTCTTGCTGGTAAAGTACTTATAGCGAAAAAATATTTTCATGTAGCAAATTCAATCAGCTTTTATGCTATTTGGTTTCTGAAATTAGGTATTTGTTAGGCTTCTATAGCAAACAAATCTGATTATTCTTTTTAATTCTTCATATTTTTGGATTTGGAATAGCTGTAGATCTTTCGCTCGCTGGTCTGAGAAAAGGAATGGATGAGCAGAGAAATCGTCAATAAATTAATTTCAGAGACCTTCAGTTCATCACGCTCACTGCTGGTGTGGTCTGTCATATGCTACCTTCTCCTGCGCACCGGATCCATTTAATTAAATAGAATGAAACTTTGCATATTGACAAATTAAATATTTTACATTAATTTTGAAAATGCGTGTGTTGATCTTAATCGTTTAAAAATAATGAAAGGAAGAGAAACATTGTTTACGTATTTTTTTTTTTTACCCTCGTATATTATTTTGAGTCTGTAAGAAAAAATAAAAATGAAAATACAGGTGTTCACAGGTGTATTGATAGATCAATGCAATTGTTATTAATTAAAAAATATCGATGTTAATTGTTTAGCCGACATATTGAAGAAGGTGACAATGATAACTGGATAATTCTTGTGAAGGACAAATAAATCGTTTATCATACATTGACTTGTAGTGTACAGTTGAATTTTAAAAATATATATACTTCAAATATACACAGACACTATACATGAATTAGACAACAAATTTTCTTTTATAAACATGTTATAAACAATTCACATTGATATTTTTCAATTAATATATGATCGTTTGTACTGAATAATCAAAAACTGGTTTCAGAATGTACCCCTTGGAGCTAAAAAAAATGATGAGAGAAAAAAAAACGCGCAGCTCGTGTGACCTTAATAGATCACATATTAAAATTAAAGTGTGGTATTTTTAGACCCCTTTTTCCAACGTTTATTTATAGGCGAGCCTAGTCCATGTAGTCCAGAACATATATTGCATCATCAAATGCAAGGATGATTTTCAAAAAAAAACCTGTTGAATACAAAACTGTACCACAAAATTTCGAATTTTTTCGTATTTATATATAAATTTATTTCGTTAAACTTACAACGGAGAGATATATGCAGTGTATCATGTCCAACAAATTTGCATTTTATACTTTAGAACAAATTTTCAAATTCTATCATGTTTCGATATATGTATGTCGACTTACCACGAATAATTACATATATCCCACAAATTTGTAGTTTATATAGGAAAACACAAATAACAGATAAAGGTGTGTCTTGATCACTTTACCTCCTTCATATAGTAAATTATTTGGCTTGGGCTAAAATCCTGAGTGGAGTAACATGGAGTGGAGTTTCGTGGAGTCATTGATTTTTTAACAGTACAGAAACTTTGAGAGCAAATCAATTTCTTGAGCAAACATTTTCCCGTCAATGTCAATTTGGATTTGTGTAACATTAAGGAGAGAAAAAACAAGAGAAATTCATACAGCTCCACCACCCCTAGAAAATTACCTATGAATGAGATTGACCTGGAAACGTATTCTCAAAACAAACTTCTAAGACAACATTACATTGTAACAACACCTGTGCTAGACTTGATATATGATCCTGCTCGCCAGTAAACTGTGTTGGGAGCTTTAAAAACAGAAAATCAAAGTACTAAAAAGCGGATAGCATGTTTTCATTTAAGAGGTACAAAATGGTACATGAAACTATGATATTCAAGAATGCATTCCTTTGTCCAATGTCATCAAAGAAGATTGATTGATTAAATGTATATTGTTTAACGTCCCTCTCGAGAATTTTTCACTCATATGGAGACCACTTGCCGGTGGAGAGCTGCAAATTTTGTCCTAATGCTCGGCACTCTGGGCCATTGAGCAGGGAGGAATCTTTTTCGTGCCAGCACCTACTGCGACACGGGGCCTCGATTTATACGGTCTCATCCGAAGGACCGGTCTCCACGTCCCACAGTGGGGTTCGAACACGCGACGTAAGGATAGACTCCTTACTTCACGACTCTAGAGCAGACGCTCTAACCACTGCGCCACTCATCAAAGAAGAAGCAGACATTCTGAATTTTGTCATAATAAATATATAGTAAAACCAATAACATCCGAGATTGATGATGTCAGAGATGCATGTTTCAAACTATCAATATTAAAATTATTCAGTTTGAAGGACAGGAAGGTCAATTAAAGAATACTAGTATTCTCTCTTGCTGGCAAAGTGCCTAGAACGAAAAAAATATTGATGTTGCAAATCTAATCATTTTTCATGCTATTTGGTTGAAATTAAGTAGGTGTTAGCCTACTGTAGTAAACAACTTTAAAAAAAACCTGATCATTTAAATTCTTTACATGTAATAGAACTAGTACTTTCACAGGAAGAAATCCCACATTGGAACATGGAGACCGGTACTTCGGATGAGACGGTGTAAACCAAGGGTCTGTGCCGCAGTGGGTGCTGGCACGAAAAGATCCCTCGCTATTCAGTGGCCCAGACTGTGAAGAATAGAACAAAATATATCGCTTTCTTCCGGCAAGTGGGGTGTCTTCATATAAGTGAAAATTTCTCAAGAGGGACGTAAAACAATGCATGTTATCAATTAATCTCACAGGTAGACAGACATGTTAAAAAATAATCAAGTACATAATAGACTTTTCAAACATTTAATTGTTCGAATAAGTAAAGGGTATATGGCAAAACTCACTTGAGCTTTCAGCTCAGGTGTTCTATAATTGACATTTAAATGTCAGCTCAACAAGGGGAAATTTAAGTACTTAAAATTCAAGCATTCAGAGAATTTAAAATTAACTATAAATATAATTATATGTAGTTAGTTTTATATTCTCTGAATTCTAAAGTCTTAAAGTAACACAGTCAACATGCACGCTGCACGAACGGTACACGCTTGCTACACGGTTTGACGAAAGGGTGTACAATTCACACGAAATGCTACACACGATAATTGCACACAAAAAGTGCACGAAATGCACATACTGTATGACAATAAAAGAGATCCAGAAATTAAAGGCTTACCTTTAAATATTTATGCAATAGAAATGGGGGATTTAAATATGAAAAAAATAACCAGTTATTTTAAAATATTACTATTGACTGAGTTCGAAGGCAACATATATGCGATTTGTCGGACACAAGAACCAGACTCCTTGCCTCAGGACGTAATTAGGTTTAGTTCGAGGGTCGAAAACGCATTTTGCCCGAGAACACAGTCATTAAATGTTTTGTTCTACTTTTTATATACTTTAATACAATTTTGACATACATTATCTTTCACTGTCTTCCTTGATGTAGAACCTCTAGTCCGTCGCTGTTAAACACCAACGAGTGCAAATGAGATTAAGGTCCACCCATTGGGTGCATGATGAAACATCTCATCGTCAGGTCCAATATCTCACTCAGCAGTCAAACATATTGATTTGTTTTAATAATGCTCGCTCATTAAAATATTGAAATGTTAGACTTTTTTCGTATATACCGGTATTTATATAAGAACACATTTTTAGGAAAAAAAGTCAAACATTTCTTATATTTTATTAAGCGTTCTTAAAAAATCGATGTTTGACCGCTAATGAGATGTTGGACCTATTGATGAAATGTTGGATCGTCACACTAGACGGAGGTAAACCATATGCCTTTGCATTCTTTAATCTTAGACATTAATGGGCCTGAGGTTAATATACATCATGGAAGACAGAACAAGATTGTGCATGTCAAAAATGTTTTTATTTATCATAATAATTCAATCTTAAGTGTTGTTGTTTGTTATATATATATATCTATTTGGTATCAAGACTTTGTTTTGAAAATAAATCTTGATGATCCTCTTTATTATTAAGTTACTTTCTTTTATTGCTACATCGATTTCATTTCCTGTTTCATTCACAAAATTTAATGAATGAGATTGCAAAGGAAATATTATACTACATGGATGCATGAGAAACACTATATACTATTCAGACTCCAAACAAAAAATCCACTCCGCTCAGTTTTTGTTTTGTTTTGTTTACTTAATGTTGATCTATTTTTAAAGAGCTCGTTTCCATGTTTAAATGACTTCTCGATATAAATAACCCATCGACACTGTGCAGTATCTAACTCGTTCTTAATACATATATATTATATAATTCTTCAGTTTTTGATTAACATTCATATTTGATGATATAAGGAAAGAAATATTTTTTTTTTAAAGTTTGCTATTAGATAATTTCATATATAGTTACCTTTAGTCTCCATTACGACACAAGTCAAAACTGGAAGGATGATGCAATATTGTTTTACCCTTGAAACTAGATCACGTACATATCAATTGCATATGTACCCTACTTAGTCATGTTAGTCAGAAGACTAAATCCAGGTTAGTATCACAAGCACGTGTCTCGGAAATAATTTTGAACCCATATAATTATTATACCATGAATTTAAAATATATATATATATATATATATATTTTCGAAACAATTGCCTGTGGGTAGCATACCACACGCAGTAGTCATTAATAAAACATTTTACACAAAGGACGTACGTGCGGATTCTGAAAAAAAAGTAAAATTAAACCGAAATATTCTCAGACTATCAATTCGTTCTCTTGATTAAGAGGCCCTCCATACGTTCGTTTTGTGTCCAAGATACGATCATATTTTTTAATGTTGCATATACATTATACAGCATGTACAATATACATGATATAGCTGAGCAATAAACATGGTATTGCTTATAAATGTCCAAATGGACAATGTTTTGTTGTTTTCATATTTCCATTTGAAAGTAATGAAGAATGTCAAATTCTTTTGACGCAGAGAGTTTTAAAATATATATTCCAATTACCATCAGGAGTTGTAAGGGTGGACTTTTAACCCATAGATAACACTGTGAGTCTATTGGTTGGAAAACAATGGAGAGAACAATAGGAAAGACAATGAAGTGACCATGACCCAGTAATGGTTACTGTGAATGAGCACGGGTATTTATAATAAATTTATGATGATGAAATGGAATACATGAGCACTTACTAGAATGAATGCACACGGGTATTTAAATGTCAACGTTAGGAGGGATAGCAAAGGAAGGGCAACAAGTACTTATAGACTTTGTCCTTAACTTGCAAAGAATAAGTCACCACATATGGGTGCATCGTTTATTAAAATACTGCAAGTATTGATATGGATAGATCAAAACAATCAAGTCTATGATATATATACATACAGAAGTAAAGCAGTATGTAGAATAACGCTAGCCCTGTAATAGGAATAAACAATAGTAAACATAAACGTTAACAACAAAATTATAAGGGAATGCATGCACGTTACAAGAAATATAACTCTTGCTATCTTCAACAAGTTCAAATCACTCTTTGACTGCATAAAAATATTTTAAAACATTAATTCTGATACTGAATATTATGAATATAGAATATTACTGAATAAATATATACATTTCAATGCAACTATTTCACGTTACATTTATCTATGGTAAAAATATATGATTATCAATCAATCACCTGTTTATGGAACAAGGCTAACTCAACAAAGCTGTCTAAATATGTCTGGGTACACTACATATCAACTGTAAATAATAATTACACTATACAACTTCAAAATAAATGATCAGGTCACATCAATGAAATTGATAACTGATATTTATAAATTACCAAGATCAAATGATAAAAGAAAAAAAGAAACTTGATAATCACATCAACTGAACTTAGTCATGAATAATAGAAAATACATAAATTAGACAATTTACAGAAATATTACATGAAATTTTAATCAAGGTAATAAAATATAAAGTGCACTTATTATCTGTCAGTACATCATTCAGGAAAGTCGGGAATTTTCAAATATGGCATACTTCATATAGATACAGTCATTGACATCTAAAACACTTTAGAACTTTCCTCTAAGGAATCTAACTTTTTAATGAACAAAGGCACTGGTTCCTCAAACCACACGACAGGAATCACATGTCTGAAAATGACCACATAGGTAAAATAGCTATAGGCATTAATTGAATAAGTCAACTAATGATCAATAGCCCTGGTAGATTCTGGTTCTTGAACTAATTTAGCTGCTGACTTCCTTCTCCGTGGCTTTGGTTTTGGTGCAATTTTGACTCTCTCATCTGGAATGAAAGATATTGGTAACGGAAGATTTCTGTGTTCGACGCATTTTTCCTGTAGCATCTTCCTTCTGAACTCTGTATACTGGTATGTCTGAAATTGGTTGAGATACAACCATGTATGGCTCGCTTTCCCATTTATCAACTACTGTAGATCACTTATTTCTCGCGACACCTTATTTTTGCGAGATAGTCATTGACTCTTTATTAGCGAGACAAAATTTTCACGAATTGTGGTCATTGCTCTTTATAATCTTAAGGAATGTTTGTTATTCACCAGAAAAATATTCATATTGACCGAGGCGAAGCCGAGGTCAATATGAATATTTTTCTGGTGAATAACAAACCATATTCTATTATACGCGAGAATGAAATTTTCGCGAGCATACCGTCTCGCGTAATTACGCGAAAATAAAGTTCTCGCGAATAAAAAGTGATTTACAGTATTTTATGTCTGCCATTGTATGCTACTATTTTCACTTATGTTCAGCTGTCTTCTTTGGAAAGAACAGCTCCTCTAATTTTCCTATCATATTTTCTGTTTTTATTGGGAGTCTTTCAAATACTGCTGTCCGGTCGCAGTAGCCTAGTGGTAGAGCGTTCGCTTCGTGATCGGGAGGCCCTGGTTCGATTCTCGTTCGCGGTGCCGCGTCATACCTAAGACGTAAGCAAAGGAAGTGACTGTTCCTTCGCCAAGCGCTCGGCACTATATATAGAAGTGAAAGTCACGGGTCTTTCGGATATGACCTTAAAAACGTAGGTCCCATGTCACGGTAGGCGCTGGCACGATAAAGAACCCTCACTGCTCAATGGCCCTGAGTGCCGAGTATAGGTCTAAATTTGAAGCCCTTCACAGGCATACGGTGACGTCTCCATATGAGTGAAAAATTCTCGAAAGGGACATTAAACAATTTACAATCAATCAATCAATCAATCAATCAATCAAATACTGCTGAGCCAGTTTGTAAGATGTATCTAGTTTATCTCTTAACTTCTTGATGTACATGTACTAAGGCATATGTATAAAGAATTAATTTAAGTTTGATTTGCATGTTTTGATAGTCTTAATTAATTTCTAACAAATAACACATATCTTATTAAAAAAGCTCTTGATATGCATTGCATTTGTAAATATAAAAAAATGCAAAAGCACACTGGTAAATACTCCAAACAAACCTATCCCCAGATGTACCTTTCTAGTTTAAGAGGCAGCAAATAGGCCTAGCTAAAATAAATCTTAATTTGATTTTATTTTATGCTCAATATACGTATAAGGATAGAAAAAATGCATACTTAAAAGGAATTTAGATGGGTAAATGGGACGATAATTTAAACAATTTTATTTGGCACAATAAACAGGCAGATTTTATTTTGTTCTTAGACTTTCATTGTATACATATAACATTAATTCTTCTGAATGAACATGGAAAGCAACGCAGCGAATAAAATATCTACATGTAACTAGCAACAACGCGTGCCGTTACTTACACAGGCAATTGGAGTATCGACCCCCCCCTTCTGTTTTTCTGGGGGTTTCCCTATTTTGGATTTTAACATGTTTAATACGTATTGTATGTTATTAATAAGGTTACCCTTTTATCTCTTTATGCTGTTTTTAAATACCATGTTTTTCGTTTTCGACTGATACATAAAAAGAGACGGCTTGCAATTTGTTTTTATTCTCGACGTCTGCCTCGTACAGAATCATGGAATATGCAGACATTGATAAATTTGAAAAACACTCTTTTTCCTTTTCAGATTTCCATTTATATAATTCTTTATTTGCCTCCGATTAGTAAATATTTCGATTAAATCAACGTGCACATAATTATAGGGCGGAGTTAAAATAAAAAAAAAATGGAAAAAGTTTACTCATCCCTGGCGTTAGGAAGTAAAAAATGGAAAGCAGGGAGGGGGTCATATCCTACGTGCCTGTGATTATTTACAAGATGTCAATGCCGCTCAAAAAATGTATATATAATATATATAATTTAGTTTATGTTTCATTAAGATTACCCCGGAGGTGCCTTAGCAGTTTTTTATTTGTGATCAACCTTTATGTAGATTTGTCTGAGATTAGCACATTCCGTTTCATAATTGAGTTCGACTTTCAAAGTTTTGACGCTGTTTACGGAGATAAATGAAAACAAAGACATGCATGCCATATATGGTTGTGTAGATAAATTATCGTAGAAGATAATGCTAATAAACAGTTTGTTTAGTGCATTTCCACTGAAAGTATGAGTGCGTTTCTGAGGAGGGGGTATCGAGTGTAATTCGGAGTTAGATAACCTGTTTTAAAATTATACTCATTTAATACATGTACCGGTATTTAATATTTATAAATTATACATGATACAAGGATTAAAATTTATTTCCGAAAAAGTACATGTGCTCTCAGAATAGACCCGAGAAGATGCGATTGATGATACATAATGAAACGCTTCTAACACTTTCAGTGATGATCACTCGAATCAAAATAAGCCCTCATTATTTTTATAACTTCAGCATGTTCTATGAATATGTTACACTAAACTATCAATTTCAACAAAAGTTACAGCTAGACAATGTACTAAAATTTTCCCTTTCTCACCGTGACGTCATAATCAGATGTGCACAAGAAAGTCGCCCAAATCATATAAATTGCGTACCCAGTTTTAATGACGTCAGCAACCCCGCGACCTACGTTAAGAAAAGTGGACGTTTCAAAGCATTTTTTCTCCTAACAACTGGAAAATGAAATTAGATATACTTGGACAATATTACTAATATTTCAATAAAAAAAATAAATATAGACAAATAACACTCAGTAATGGTTTACAGGTGAAAACAAATTTTACAATATGTTACCTTGGTGCTAAAGGTGTAATATAAACTTTGGAAAAATATACTAAGCCAGATGAATTTTATGAGGAAATACAAAATGACAAAAAATCAGCAATAAAACATGGGCTGAATTTAAACATTTTGCTTTCTTAATAAGATTCACCCGGCTTGGTATATATTTTTAAAGTTTATATTACACTTTTAGCATCAACTTGTAACACATGCATTCTGAAATATGCTTTCAACTGTAAACCTTTACTTAGTGTGTTTTGTCCATATTTGTAATTATATTGAAATATTACTCATATTTTCCAAGTCTATTTCATTTTTCAGTTCTTAGGAGATAAAATTCTAAGAACTATCCACTTTTCTACGTGAAATGATATTATAAGTCTTTTCCAAAGAAAACATGTTTGTTTGTATCATCTGTCCTTAAATACATGTAGCTAATTAAATCATATTTAAAAAAATATTAATTGTAAGAAATTACAAACTGTAAAATCACATATTTTCGTGGGGTCAAATTTTCGTGGTTTGAGGAAAATCTTTAAGTTCGTAGGGACTTGATTTCGGGGATCAAGAATTAATTAGTGCTTATGTATGTTACATTTATCATTTCGTGGTGGACATGAATTCGTGGGTCTCGTCATACCTCACAAAAACGAAAATTTAACTCCCACGAAAATTTGTGATTTTATAACTTACATCTATTTTTTCCATTCTGTTTTATTTTCTTTTCATCGGCCAATACACTATTGAAAAATGTACTCTCAATCTGACTGACGAAAAAACGTGAGTTATTACATTTTGCGTTCCTGACTTTTGCTTTATTTCAACGCAAAATGTAACATCGCAAAATTAAAAATCCAAAAATAGTGTTTTTTTTTTTTTTTTTTTTTGCGTTATTACATTTTGCTTTGATCTCGACTAATATCAGCCCTCGGGTCTTCGGCCCTCTGGCTGATATTGGTGTCTCAGGCTCATACAGGAAGTGATATGGAAAAGGGTACGTATTATTCTCTATGTAACGAACTTGCAACTAATACCCCATTCATACGACGAAAGTTTGCTTATGTGTGCAAATTTAATTACGTATCAGTAAATATACACACATAAGCAAAAGTTACTTTCAGACGAGATTTATGCACAGTACGTAAATCCTTCTATTTTCGTATAAAATTACAATAATGGAGATCCACAGATTTAGAATTGTGGATTTTTATAGTAAAAGGTTATTTTCTTAAAATTTCTGTGTAAGACTAACTTTTGAATGTTGTTTAAAGAAACTAGGGGGAAATCTTATCCATTTATTTTTTGGTACGAATAAAAGTGAACTCTTAGGAAAAGTTAACTCACGTAAAAAACATGAAAAATGAAATTGATTAAAATCATCGTTTAAAGTTGGATAATGATTTGGTCTCGGTCCTTTTAAGACTATAGAAGACCCGTTGGGTGTTAAGAAAAAGATGGCTGACTATACTGGTTGGCGTCTTCAGCGGAAGAAAAGGACGACTGGAAGTCTTTTTGGTGTTTGGAAATCTACAGTACATCAAATTTGCGAGTTCTTTAAGAAGTATCTGCTTGAATATTACATATATTTTCCAGGAGAATGAAATGGCCAATCGATTAAAAAAAAAATAAATAAAATATGAATCCCCATGAATCATGGAATACTTAAAATGCTTATTTTCAACAGTGTTGTTGAAATTCCTGTAACATCAATTTATATGTCAGTAGCTTGCCTTGATTTAAAATCAAAGATAGGTCTACTAGATAATAAATCAATCTGTAATGGGGCCCGCCTTATAAGCAATGCTTATACATGTACCTATCACAGCTCCGGAGCATTCCCATGAAGACTACAAATATACTCCGTACTGTACTTCAACAGTAAGGGAGCTTCTAATTGATTTTGCAGGACACTTGTTTGCGCGACCACATGCAGCTATATTTTTATAATTTGGAGGCATAATCACAGGTTTTGTCAGAAAGGGTGCAAGATGCGCACATTTTTGCAAATTCAAATATATAGCAATGGAAACTCAGGCGCGGATCCAGGAATTGAAGTTAGAGGGGGCGCCAAAAATAGGCATGGGGTTTGGGCGCCGCCTATAGAGGTCCCTGGTGGGGGCCCGGGGGGCGAAGCCCCCGGAAGCTCCTGGATTCTAGAGATTTTGTAGGGTAAAAATGAAGTCTACCAAGTAGACATATTTACATTTTCTAGACGAAACTGTGATTTACGTTAACTTTGACAATTTTGGGGGGGGGGGGGGGGGGGGGGGGGGGGGCGCCGGGTGATATTATACACTTTACAATGCATAAACAACCCAAACAACACTTACAGAATGTATAGATTTATGCAATAAAGAAAACAAAATACATACATAATTACAATCATCGTCGCAAACCACGGCCAACATGTACGCTCCTCTCCCATTCTGGCCGTGGTTCAACGAGGAGAGAATTCTTCGTAGCTCATTAAAATATTGACCAATGCGAGTAAAGCATAGTCGGATGATGAACTTTATCGCGACCTTTCAATATCCAATCGCAGTATAGGAAATATTTCTTGTATACTGTTGACGTCAGTTGTTGATTTCGATTGCGATGGAAACAAAACTTTCCACTGACTGAATATGACGTCACAATAGAGAGGCGTGAAGATTCAAGATTACGACACTTTTTGTGATCAAGGTAGGAGAGAGCTATATAAGCGGACTCCGGACCGTGGCTTGAGACGATGAAGTACAATGTAAATACGACAAAATTCATTCACAAGAAAATATAATTTGCTACAACATGTATGCAAAAGTTAATTTGCGCCTAGTCCTGGCCAGGTGTAAATTTACTCAACTATTACATGTGAGCAAATCAGTTCATACGACAATATTTACATTTGCAAATGTTTTCCTTTATATAACACTACATAAGGCAAGCGTTTTTATAACTGTGTAAATACAGGTATGGGGTCAAGAGGTCATAGATGTGCGTTTGGATAAACGTTCGACGTAATTTCTCTGTGACGTCATAAAGGGTTGACGCGCGTTTAGTGGATTACATACATGCCGTTGGGTTTGAAAAATTAAGGCATTTCACACGTTAAAAGTAACAATCAGGCAAATATAAAGTATGAATAAGTCACAAATGTAAATATAAGTAATAAGGTATCATTTTTTGAGTTTTATTGAGATGTAAAACGGGTTGGTCACGTGATCAAATCCCATAAAGCCCGAAGGCACATGTGAGTAAATTTACATATGTGGTATGCAAATAAAGTCGTATGAATCGGGTACATGAAAATGTAACACTGGTCCACAAATGCTTACTATACATGTAGTTTGACCTTGAATTGAAAAGGTACATGTATCTATAAATAGAAACAGGTGATTTCCTTTAAATACTTGAGTCGGCGGTGTCTTCTGTAGGGCAGCTATTTTTATGCGCCCGAATCGATGGATCCCAGGCGTATATTGTTTTCGTGTCTGTTGTCAATTTTGACCTTCGACCTAACTTTTGAACCCTAAGAGATGAAGGCTTCATAAATGGTATACAAACTCGACTGATTAAGTTCTTTTATACAAAGTTGAATGCATTTGTGATTTATATGCTAAAAATAGATTTTTTCGAATGTTTACCTTAGGATGATGGCATTTGAACCATAGAAAATATACTTTATTTTCGGTCTGCATACTCCACTAATTAAGTTCTTTGAAATGAATCCAAGGTCAATGACCTAAATGATAAAATAGCTTTTTCCAAACTTTGTTGCCTCTGGGCACATTGTTTCACAAACATCTTTTTTTTTTGCCCCCAAATCGAAAGATCTTGAGGTATATTGCATTTGTCCTGTCTGTTTGTTGTCAATTTTGACCTAGCCCACAACTATCGAGTGGGTGGGGCTTTAACTTTTATATTTCACAAGTGTATTTCTTGTAACAAGACTTTCCTTTGGGTACCAACACCTTTGACCATGCCCTTTGGAGTTTGACATCATGACATGCATTTGAGAATTCAACCATCACCTACCATACTGGGGCATCCGAGTTTCACAAACACATCTTGTATCTTTTTATTAAAATTTCTTTTCATTATAAATCAATATTTCTCTCAACACTGTCTTCATATTTTCTCCAGATAGTAATAAATAACTCAAAGAAGCAATGTCCTGAAAGCCCACTTTATTTTGAGAGGGTACACTATTTAGTAGATTCTCTGTGATGGTGTCATGGTTCCCTTGATGTAGAGGGCGCGGACGTTCTGCCAGTTCTTCTTCAGTAGGGATACCAAGAAATTGATAGCCAGAGTGATGTTAGCATACAGCTCATCCTTGGGCATGTTGACATGTCCTACACAGGTAGCCAAGCACAACACCTGAAATCAAAAACACACAAATGGGTTTCTTTTAAAAAACTGTTTTATGATGTATACAATTTGTGTGCCCAACAACAAAACCTCACTTATCAGCTGCTTGTTCACCCCCCCCCCCCACCTTTAAAAGCTTTTTTTTTTTTTACCTGTACAACTTGCAGCCCAATACTGGCCATCTTATCTGCTGTTTTTTTTTTTTTTGCCTAATTTAGACATGTGCAAGGAGTATATATGATAAGAGCCAATTTTGGCCCCCTAAAAATCAACATTTTAGAATGACATTCAGATATGTTTTATTTATATTTATTTTGTAGAGGAGATTAAATGAGAAATATTTCCAATATATTTTTCACATTTCTATGCACTCACTGGCTGTAAATGACATGAGAAATAATGCTATTTTTGCTATTTAACAAAAAACCCCCCAAAAATGCCTTTTTCTTGATATTTTTTCTTATGGGAAACATAGAGCGCAGTGTAGAACATACATAATTTTTCTGTCACTAATTAGTATTGAAAAGATACATCTTTGGTAAAAATAGAAATCTTGTTCTAGGCTGCGCTCTATATTTTCTGAAAGAAAAACTGCTTGAAAATAAGCAGTTTTATACAAAATATGCTAAAATGGCGGGAAAACGTGATTTTTATGATGTCATATTTCTAAAATAACGGCATTTTGATCTAAATGAAAATGACCAATAAAGGTCGCATATATAGCTGTACAAATTAAAGCTATATATAAAGTAAAATTAAGATATCCATTTTAAGGGGCCAATTGAGACACTTACCATATATAGCTCTTTGTGTGCACATAACTGGCCCATTTATCAGCTGTGTTTACATTTTTCCAGCAGTTTTCAGAGCTGTAACATTTTATGCCCATTACTGGTTCTGACCCACTTGACAAGCGTCTGTATATTTTTTAAAGCCATTTCATTAGCTTTACAGTATACTGCAAGAGCACAAATTTTCGTGGGGATAAAATTTCGTTGATCTGTCATTAAAAATAGTTTTGTGGGCATTTAATTTTGTTGTTTAAAGCGTAAGCTTTTTCAATATATAGTCATATAAAATTTCGTGTGGGATTAAATTTCGTTGATAATTGTTATAACAATGAAATAAACAAAATTTAATCCCCCACGAATATTTGTGCTTTTACAGTATATACCTATAACTGGCCCGATTAACATCTATGCTTTACCTTTTTAAGCTGGAACTTGATGGTGGCCTTGATGTCCTCCACCTTCTGTACGAGTGACTCCTGGTGGGAGACCTGGGTGGGGAATTTTCCCACTCTGTTGAATCCTGGTCCGCAGATCTTAGGGATCTGCTTGATCAGGGAGTCTGAGGCCAGGAAAGCGTCGTATTTCTTTGCTGAAAAGAGAAACATACGCTACATAAAAACAATATTCTTCTTCCATACTTAGATTAGATGTACAAATCAATTCTTAGGAAATAATGCCTCTGTTCAAAAATGATTTTCATCACTGCAAGTATCAGGTAATACATGCAACTTCTGTTATTCTTCATTGGCAAAATTTGTAAATTTGTACTGTCATAAGTCGATACGAAATTATAAGTTTGCGTTGACAAAATAGAGCTTCTTACATACTTTTTTTCATTTTGCCAAACCTTAACAAAAAATGTTACTACAGGCTGTCAATTGCCTCTCTATGCTCAGTAAGAACCACTCCACAATTCTAAATACAATGGAAAAATTAAAATGCTGGTCAAGAGGAGTACCCCCCCCCCCCCCCAAAAAAAAATAAATATCGAGTCTTGGACTTAGTCATGCTAAGGAGGTTGAAGTGGCTAAAAATTATTTTTTTTATTAGAAAACTTCATTATTAATAACAGAGTCAGTGTAAGCATTTCATCATTTAGTAATATCTTTGCTAACTGTTCATATCTTCACCTTTTTAATTCATTCCGTGGTACAAACATTATTAAGCAAATCCACAAATTTTTAAATACATGTATATAGCTTTCTTAATTTAATGAATGCCTCTGATAAATGTCTCATCACTGCAAGCTTCAGATAAGCCATGCAATAAATATTTCTCTTCCTCGGCATGTTTTTTAATCTCTTTTCCTTTCCTCAAAATATTTACATTTCAATAACTACAGCAAGAAATAAATGCATTTCATTAATTACTGGTAGAAATTCCCTTATTCTGTTGAATTCCATACCCAGCTTTTTAATCAGCTTCTTGTCCTTGTTCAGTTTCTTGAGGTCGTCAGCGGTCATGCATGGCAGGTTGTTGGCCTTGGCCTGGTCACAGTGAATCTGGTCACCAAGGATACAGACCTTCAGCTTGGGGCGGGGAACATGCCTCAGTCTACAATCAAAGCAATCAAAATAGGTTGATATAAATTATAAAAACAGAGCATCTACCAATGAACACACTGCAAGTAAACACAATAGAATTTAATGTAAAAATCTGTAAATTCTGTTTCAATTTAAATTACCATTTTGTTTTTCTTATCATAAAACAGTCAATTTTCGACAGTGAAAATCACCATCTTCCCAGTTATTTCAAGACCCTGGGTCAAGGTCTTTCTTGTTTCCCTTGAAATAAAACAGTCAATATTTCGGCAGAATGAAACCTGCCTACCCAGTTGTTTTTAGACCCTGGGTGGGGGTCAAGTTAATTTACACCCTTCGTGATTTATTTTCATTCAGATGTCAAAACCGCTGTAAAGAAAAACATACATTGCCAATGAATTATGCATTTTACAGTTTTAATGTATTATCCATTTCAAATAAAAAGTTGGAAACAATTTTTCATTGTTTTATACCTGACTGTTCCTGCGAAACGTTTATCCTTTTGGGGATCATAGTTCTTCAGAACAATCTGGAGTTCTACTGATTCTGTGAACTTCCTTGGCTTGTCTTTTGAAGCTTGTAGGATGGCATCGATGGAATCGTTCAAGTTGTCACGGTTTATCTTACTACAATACACAAGAGGCTTAAGTTTAGTTATTGCACAACCATTATGAAACTGCGTTTTTTAAAATTTACTGAAAACTCCATTTTTTTTTTACTCATTAAAAGCAAAGAATTTTTTTAGCAATCAAATCAATGTTCCTTTGATGAAATATAATAATGCTTGTATATGACCATTCAGAGGAGATGACACTGCTGCCACCCCCCCCCCCCCCACCCCTATCTTTCTTTAAGGAGGTTTTCTAACCAACTATGAAATTTTTAATCCCAACAAATAATGGCCATCACCTTTTTCTTAAATATTAATTAAGAGTTATCCAACACAAATATTAAAGAATTAGATAATTTCCAACAATATTCCCTGTTGACTTATCAATCATGTTAGAAACTAAGTGTCCTATCCATGTAAAAATTAAATAATTAATCTTTTCACAGTGGTTAATTCACGATAATTTGATTTCAGAAAGATCTGTGCTACAAAATTATGCATAATTACACCTTCAAGTGGTGATGTTAACGTGATGATCTTGGATTTTTTAACTACGATTTTCATGTACCTCATTTTCTTTGCTCGGCGTGACGAAAGAGGAAGTCGAAAAGGAAGTCTCGAACAGATTTCTCGCACGTTGCGTGGTTTTGCGAGACTTCAGCCATAATTGTAATAGACAAAAAAGAAAGTACTAAACTACGATGCATTACACAGCAAATTTTGTGACATAAACTATATTTAGACCATTCTAACGATGGTCACTGGAGAAAATACACAAATGGTACCAACTGAGGTATGTTTTAGGAAGGTATAATAGTGTTACTACAGAAAGCAAAACATCGGAAAATAGTACCCGCCACTTGACATTTTGTCATAGATTTTCACGTCGATTGTATTGCACAACAGTTCAATATTTCTATCGATATCTCATGAAAGTTTGTAATTAAGATGAATTGGAGTGTGTTAGTAACAGATAGTGATCGTAGTTTTTGTTTTGGTTGTAAAACGTGATGGATGTGGTAAGTTAGTTCGAGTTTCCTCAGTTCTGCACTCTTTACTCCTCCAACAAATGTCAATTTATCGTGACTTTGAATAAATAAAACTATGTTTATTATTCATAATCTAACTATGGAAATTTAAGAGTCTTACTGTATATATGTAATATTCACATACGTGTTATTTCATCATCATTTTCCATTAATTCTTTGTGTACCAGGTCCAGCACAATACCCCGATAAAGGTATATAGCTTGACAAAGCTATATAGCTTAATCAAGGTATTTAAAATACCTTGATCAAGGTATTTTATGTAATGAAAATTCAAAAAAAATTCTTTAAAAATTAATTACTGAAAGTCGAGTTCTGAATTTTTGACAATGTGTCTATGCGTGCATGAAAAACACTCAGGTATCAAAAAGAAAGCATAAAATAATGTCTCCTCTTACGACACGTTTTTATTCTGATTTGTTTGTGTTTGAGTACTTTACATGCATGGGTGAATTTACTGACAACAACTCAGAACTCGACTTTCAGTAATTAATTTTTAAAGAATTTTTTTGAATTTTCATTACATAAAATACCTTGATCAAGGTATTTTAAATACCTTGATAAAGCTATATAGCTTTATCAAGCTATATACCTTTATCGGGGTATTGTGCTGGACCTGTGTACATCAAAACATTTCCTTCTTCCATTTTCATTTGGCATAGATCTCACAAAGTGATATCGCTACATGGCAAAACATTATTAGAATTTGACATGGAAAATTAATTTGTGCATTATAAAACGTTAATAACTAGGTTTTATTTCTATAAAGAAAAAAAAAATAAAAAAGGATAAAATATAATCTTTCAACAATGTTCAAGTTTTAGACAAAGATCAATCTTTACTGTTGAAACAAATGGGCATTATTTCATTGAGCTTAAGCAAAACCAACCACCAAGCTGAATTTTGAAATCCTTCAAAGGCATTAAATTTCAATATCAATTACTCCATTAGTCATTTTTACATTATCATGATTATAGATAATTTTTGAGTGGTTTCTAGGGTGATTTGTTTTGTTGGATTCATGAATAATTAATGAAAATGTAACTAAACTTAATGTCTGATTTTTACTCAAAACAGAAGAAACCTTAGGGGATGTCAACTTTGAAAAATTGGGTCGAAGTACATTATACATAATTTTTGTTTAAAGTGTAGAATGAGTCAACAACCTAATTTGATATGGCAATGAAAAAGAAGAAAACTTACGGGGAATGTCATTAACAATACAGTAAAACTCGGTTATAACAAAGTCAATTGGACCTATGAAATTATTTCCCTATATCCGTAATTTGTAATACATGTATCTGTATAAGAAATTCACTGAATTTATATAGCTGGGGATCCAAGATAAATTTGCTCTACCCATGCAGTGTTTGCCCTAAATACTGGCAACCGGCCAAATTTACCACTTCAATTGTCAAAAATGCCGCTTTGAAATAACAATTTGTTGTAAGGTCCACAGAGATTTTGTTCATAAACCTCATACTCTAGACTTTTACAACTGATCTCTAACCGTTTACTTTGAAATAAAAGTGTAATGGTTTGGGCCATGGATATCGGCCTGGATAGCTCAGTTGGTAGAGCACCTGACTGGAGATACAGGGGTCCCGGGTTCGATTCCCGGTCCAGCCATGCATTTTCTCCTTTCCTGTTGCAGATTTGGTGCCATTGACCACCCCTGGAATTGCAGGTGAAAGTCCTGCCAGGGGCAATAAGAACTTGGGTTGTGTCTTCGAGGGCGGAGACCATTTAAGGAGGGAGGAATGTAATGGTTTGGGCAGTGGATATCGGCCTGGATAGCTCAGTTGGTAGAGCACTTGACTGGAGATAAGGGGTCCTGGGTTCAATTCCCGGTCCAGCCATTCATTTTCTCCTTTCCTGTTACAAAAGGAAAACACTGCCCATGAATTCGCAATATTCGTGTTTGTACTAACCGGGTTTCACTCTGTTTATATCTGCTTACTGTTACTGGTGGTCTCCGTAAATGTATCATATATCCTGAATCCAGTGATTGAATATATAAACAAAAGTTTTATTTTTATACCTATAGAATGTCTGTGTGGCAGATGAAGAGAAGATTTTGTGTATTGTGCGTGACATGCTGGACACCCAGTGTCATGGGATCCGTCACACCATTAATTTACCAGCTTCCACCAGCATCAAGGACCTGATTTCACAAGTGGCCCAGCAGTTTGGATATGTAGAAGATACAATAGGTGTTACGTATGAGAAGCAAGTGGGAGCTGAAATTCACGAGGTAAGGATTTATGTCTGGTCATGAACTGAGGCAAAACACACTTATAAATTTTGAAGTATAAATGATGGCAAAAAAATTTGAATTGTTATATAAATAATTTATTATATCCTATAACTTCCTGGGATACATATTTAGATGACAGGATGTAAGCATGTATTCAGTGTGATCATTTTACATACTAGGGGTGGGACGATATACCGATACACCGATACATATCGATATTTTCCTCTAAGGTACGGTTTACGATACGAGCATTCAAATATCGGTACGAAACGATACACGAACGACCTATCCAAAAATTGAAAATGAAAGTATCTGTCCTTGAAAATGGCGGCCTGTACGAAGCGAAAAGATGGTGTTGATATTGAAAACACACTTTAGAACTGATAAGTCGTTGATTAGGGGTAATACATTTTCACTTTTAAGCAGCCTCGGAAGATTGGACAAGAAAAGTTCAGTGTGCAAAGCGTGCTATACACAGAAAAGTATCGTTTCCAGAACATTTGATATTATTAGTTGTTAGTCCATTCATACTTTTTTTCGTAATCTCAACTTGGGTACAGACATTCAGCAATAAATAATAATGTAAATGTGATTTTTTAATGAGCTTTTAGTCAGTGTTCGTTGATAAACTACACAACTATTTGTAAACAACTTGATTAATAGAAATTTGGTAATATGTACAATTGTCCTGTACTATTGTTTTTGTAAAGATTTAGTTAATGAAGTTGATGAACTTCAAGTATTAATTTCATAGCACACATGATTTGATATAGAATATTTTTTTGAGTTAATGTCAAGACAAAAAAATGAAATAAAATACTAATTCTTTTGAATAGTTTTATAATTTATCATATTGTGTTAATGTCAAGACAAAAAAAAAAATGAAATAAAATACTATTTTTTAAAAGTTTTATGATTTATCATAATATCGAGATACGTATCGTATCGTGCCAATATATCGAGATACGTATCGTATCGCAAGATCTGTGTATCGTCCCACCCCTATTACATACTGTATACAGGGTTATTTTCGCCCCGTGTTATTTTCGCCCTTTCACACTTGCAAACAATTTTGCCCCGTTTTAAATTCGCCCATTCATAGTTCTGCTTAAGAAATTGTGCTGTGTAATTTGAATTCGCCCCGTTTTAAATTCGCCCAATCAAGAAGAGGGCGAAATGGGAGAGAATAAAACGGGGGCGAAATTTTCCCTGTATACAGTATAATTAAGTCTCTCGACTGTATATTTTCTAACGTTCAGATAAACATGAAATATTCAATTTTGGAACATGTTATCTTGAAAATCTATTAGACAATATTGAACTGAAAAGTGAAACTTTTAAAAATTCAAGGGTGTATCTGGTGCTTTTTTAGTGTTTTACACATTCTTGCCCGCTCTGATAGGTGAGGCACAAACATATTGAAGAGTCAACACATTCACTTTACAGTCTGATGGTATGCTATATTTATGAAAAAAAAATTTTTACAGGTGAATTTGAATGAAAATGAAGGGAAGAAACTGTGTGATATTTGTTTAAATGGAATGAGGAAGCACAACTTCACCATCACCGAAAAAGAAGGAACCTTACCCCAGAAGACAGAGGTTTGAAATTTCATAAATTGTCATTAAATAAATTAAATTAAATGCATTTAAAAACCCACAAAATCAAAATCAAAACACAGGCAAGCTATGAGGAACATATAACGGAACATAAGTATTGGAAGTCATGCTGTATTAACCATGAAAATATATATATGTGCATCAACTTTGAAGACATCAAGAAGTCCTCCATTTTTTTCCCTTCTCCAAATGGATTTTAAAAATTTTGAAATCTGTAAACCAATTTAGAAAAAAAATTTGGCCTAAATAGAGAGTAGCAGCTGATTGTTTTAAAAATAAGATGAAACCTGCTTTAGATTGTTTATTTTACAGAATTTTATGTGAATATACATTTGTATTTTGTGTATAACACAAAGATTGACACTGATTTACAGAAATGAAAACGTCTAACTTTTTTCAGAGTGGGACCTCAGCTGGCACCAGCTCCTCCTCCTCCTCTGGTATATCAGGTGCCTCGGGGACCTCTTCCTCTTATTACAACGGGGCCTTGACCTCCACCTCCACCGATACCTGCTTCACCTACCCAGAGAGTTACTCCTACGCCACTGCTGTCATCAAGTCAGACACAGGTCAGATATTTTCAAAAGGAAAGAATGACTTCCTTTTTGTACATGTTCATGTGAAATGTAGAGTTATATCTTTTCTTTTTAAGTCCTAGTTATCAAGTTGTGGGATATCTGCCTTTTCTCTTGACCCTTTTCATTTAATTTTTAATAGCCTCATATCTTGGTCATAAGATCCTTTTTGCGTAAAGCTTAATTTGTATGTGGATTTCTAAATGTTTGCCTAGGAGATAGGTCAGTGAATGGGAGTACAGGATATCTTTACAAATTGAAATAAAGGGTGGTTTAAGAAATAGAAACTCCCCGAACACACGATTGAGGGGGGATACCAAATAGCCTACAGGGTGTGTGTGTGTTAATGTCTAAAAGTGTCTTTATAGGCAGTGAAAATCTCCTTTCCCCAGATGTTGGAGACAAATATGGAGTTAATAAAACGAAAAAAATCAAAGCTTTAAATTTTATTTTTAAATAATCCACATGGGCTATATTTAATTTTATGTGTACATGTAATTTTATCCTTTTTGCACAGCCATTTTTGTATACAAACAATTTTTCTGTTTTCCATTGCTAGGTTATGTTGGATTGGTGAACCAGGCCATGACCTGTTATCTTAACAGCCTGCTCCAAACTTTGTACATGACACCAGAATTCAGAAATGCTGTTTACAGGTAAGGGGAAGACTTTCAGATGCTAATTGTGTTTCAGATAATATTACATATGAGGATAGCTTATACATGTACATGAATTTCTTAATTTCACAAGGACAAATTTCAAACAAGTTTTACACAATCATCTTTTTAAAGGAAACTCATGTATGAAGATTAGAGTCAACTTTTCTATGATGCTTTCATATAAAATTATAAAAGAATACTGTATCATTTTGTGGCACATATGATGCCAATATATAGGTTGTCATTTAAATGATAAACTACTGGGTTATTTTGGGGGGGGGATAGAAAATTAAAATAACCTACTGTGTAAGTTGTTATGCATTGAGAGTTTGTCATAAAATTGCTTGGTTTTATAAAAAATAATTTACTTCTTTCAGATGGGAATTTGACGGAAGAGAGGAGGACATGGCCAAAAGCATTCCCTATCAACTACAGAAACTGTTTTTATTGCTTCAGGTATATTTATTCCCAAAATTCTTTAAAAAATAGTTTTAAAGTACCATAACATCAGTGGGGTCAATTATTAGTATTAATAAGAGAAAAAAAAGAAAAGAGTTACATGTATCAATTAAATGTTCACAGGATATTTAATATGGAAAGAATTTCCATTTTACAGACCAGCAAGAAAAAAGCTATAGAGACGACAGACTTGACTAAAAGTTTTGGCTGGGACAGCAGTGAAGGTATATAACCAATATAATAGAGATTTCTAATGAACCCCCCTTCTTTTTATTTTTTTTCTCTCTCTTCATCTATCCTTCCCCCTTTCTTTGTCTCCACCCCTCTCTACCTAAGCTCTCTCTGCTGAAACCATCAAGATGGGTAGAGTGTTTTCTTCATGTTTGAGGGTATGTTAAGTTTAACCACTCATCTTATCAAGCTTCTGACTTTAAAGTGTGAAAAAAGATTATTTTGCCGAACTAATGTGCAAAGAAAGATATGGCTTATTCATGTGTGACCTTGAAAACCATCCACTGGCATGCAGGTGAAAGCAGTGTCGAGAAGTCTTAACACACTGACTTGATTCCATAGTCAAGGTCAAGATCCATGAATTTATTCAAAATGGATGTTTTGATACAAGTGAAATGTACCTAACTGGATAATACATCTCACTATTATTGTGTATTTTAAAACGTATCACATTCTTTTCATTTTGTCATACTGCATGCTCATTTTGATCCTATGATTTGTTCTTTATAACTATATAGGTTTTACCATGAATTAAACATTTTATATTAATAAGTAATTATATCAGATAATCTAATTTTTAAGACATACATGTAAACTAATGTTGTATTAGATATTCAGGGCTTTTGTAAAGTATACATATTTCACGGTAATCTTTGCAATTGAAAATACATCCACTTTTTAATAAGCCAGTATTTAATCCTTAAATGTTTAGTATTAGTATGATGTATTGTTTTTCTTCAGTGTGGCAGCAACATGATGTACAGGAGCTGTGTAGAGTTATGTTTGATGCACTGGAACTGAAATGGAAGAAGACAGACCAGGCCAATCTGATCAACAACCTGTACCAGGGAAAACTGAAAGACTACGTCAAGTGCCTCGAGGTCAGAATCTCTGCCATGAATTTATCCGGTTGTTTTCTTCTTCCTTTGAAAATAAACTCCAACTTGTAAAGGGTGTTAAGAAAGTTCGTTCCACATTTTTCTTTTATTTCCGGAAAGTGATACGATGAGGAGAATTTAACAATTTGTGAAATTTCATGTTTACAGAGTCCTTTCTTGCTACCGATAAGGTTTTACCTGTCTTTTGTTGAATCAATAAGGGGAGGGCAGGTATTAAAACAGATGATGTCCGTTCAGAAAAATATAAATATGACGCACATTTGTGACATATATGAAGCACACAGGTCAAAACATCCTTTCAAACACTATGCAAAAAATATCAAATCCGTGAAAAATTTCAAGATGACACACCTATTCTTTTGAAAAATGATCTATCGTTCTTATACCTACGCTCACCAGCTTGTCTGATGCAGGATAAGCTATAGAGAAACAAACGTAAGTTATCCTTTATTTTCACGTAAAATGACCAGTATTTCTATCATTCGGGTGTTTTAAAGATGTTATATATATTTTCATATGGAAGAAAAATCCTATAATTTCCTGCTAGAAATGAATTGCTTTAAATCTAAAGCACACTCTTGTTATTTTTTCAGACTTGAAAATTCATCTCTTTGGTTAAGCACTACTTTGAAATTTTTGAAAATATTTCATCATGGAACGAACTTTCTTAACACCCCTTAGATGTTCTTCTTATACAGTAAAAGTTGTTTAATCTGGACACCACAGGTTCCATAGAGATAGGTCAAATTAGATAAAATTTTAGATTAGACAACATTTTAAACAATTCAATTTACAAAAAGTAACTAATATGTCATAATAGGTAAGATTATGAATTTATACTAAACTCTGGATTTAGACAAATTTCACTGTACATCTTAAACAATTGTATTTACAACAGTGAGATTGATGTTTTCAATAGACATGTACATGAAGTGTCATCTTAAAAACATAAATTTTTGTTGTTGGTATAATACCAAAAAACTCTTGAAAAGTGAAATTCTCTGTTTATTTTAGATATCTCTCTCTCCTTTCAAAGCTATTTTAAGTGACATGTGTTCATTTGTTATCTGTATTTTCAGTGTGGGAATGAGAGTGCTCGGCTAGATACATATCTGGATATACCTCTAGTCATCCGACCGTTTGGCTCCAATGAGACTCATGGGAGTGTGGTAAGTACAGCAATGTACATTTGTAAACTCCTGAATATTTGTGGGAAAGTAATTATCTTGTAATTTCCTTTTTAAAAGCACAACTCACAAAAGAAAAACATGATACTTCTATTTATGTTGCTGAAATCTTTATAAAATCTTCAGATCAATTATCTTTTCACAAATTATTAACTTTGGAAATAAAAGGGAATGTCAAAGTGTTAAATTGCTGTGTTAAGTGCTTACCAAAAAATAAGAAGTGTACATTATACTGTAAATCACTTAATTTTGGTGACACCTTATTTTCGTGAGGTAGTCATTGACTTTTTATTAGCGAGACAACATTTTCACGAATTGTGGTCATTGCTCTATATAATCTTAAGGAATTCTATTATACGCGAGAATAAAATTTAAGCAAGAATACTGTCTTGCTTAATTACGCGAAAATAAAGTTCTTACAAATAAAAAGTGATTTACAGTTCAATAATTTACACCCTACTGGCACATACTGTACATTCATGCAGATTTTCAGGGTTTAGAGTCCGAGATTTCCAGGAAAAAGTTTACTCCTTCAATAGTTATTGAAAGGAACACATGTTTCACTGCCATTATTGTAAAATTGACTGTATACTGAAAAAATACTGAACAATTAATTTTTTTTTCAGGATGAGGCCCTACAAGCTTTCGTAGAACCTGAAACATTAGATGGAAACAACCAGTACTTCTGTGAAAAGTGCAACAAGAAATGTGATGCCCATAAGGTATTCATGACGTTAAAATCAATTTCTTAAAAAATGAGAATTCTACTGCTTTCTTAAGAGAAAACAAGTATTGGTTTTATTTGCTAATGCACAATTACTTATTTACACTGAGTACATGATTGAGTACATTTTATATTGAAAAACTGCAGTGCTAGATTCACAACAGTGCCTATTGATTTACATGTATATGAGATATTTCTGTATCATTTTATCAATAGCTTTACTTCATTTCAGGGTCTCAAGTTTGTTTCCTTTCCCTACATGTTGACACTGCAGCTGAAAAGATTTGATTTTGATTACTCAACACTACACAGAATTAAGTTGAATGATCGGTAAGTTCTTATTTTCTTTTGAAGATAACTAAATGTTGAAAACTACAAGAATCTTGATATAGGATTCATGTTTTTAGACGTCATGTTTTTGCTTATTTTCTGATGATGTAAAAGTTCATTGTATTTGGGAGTTCATGGTTTTAAGAAGTCCTGTTGTTCATTTCAGAATGTCTTTCCCCGGGGTTCTGAACTTGAACCATTTGATTGAACCAGAACACAAAGGTTCAGAGGAGTCTGCCACAAGTCACACTCTGGAAGAGAGCAGTGATGAAGGTAACCTAATTAGATTAATAATAAGACAAGTAATTAGAATTAGAAGTATGATTTAACCATACAAGTATTTGATAGAGCAGGAATTGTGATTTTTATGCTGTAATGTATGTCATGATTTTAGACATGGTTTGTTTAATGGAGATAAGATTTGAAAAATGATGTGTTCTTGAAATTGCTTATACATGTACCACTTTTCTCTCGCCACCCTCAAGAATTGTCTGCACTAATCATCAAATGGGGAGGGATTGTTAAAGAGGGTGGGTGGCTAAATTCAAATTATGTAAATCGGAGGCTTTTCGTATATGGATTGATATTAAAATTCACATATGCTAAATTACCTTAGATAGGAACATAAATAGATAACCAACATGACAGGGACCTCCTCAAAAAATTCAGCAATTAAAGGGTATGTTAACGATAAAAATGCCAAGACTGCTGGAGCCAAGGTAACTAGAGAAAGAGTGTCATAGAATGTAAATATCTGTAGTTTCAAGTGAATTTAGAATTGATATTCTTCGAAGATATTGTGTGTGTGCGAGTTTTTTTTTCCGGATTTTGCTGTTCGTTTTTTTTGTATCTTTTATATATATACTAATTTGCTTGCAACACGCGTTGTGATTGGTTGTTTATTTCAATGAAGGGTTCTTTAACCAATGAAAAAACAGGTAACATCGAAGACATTTAAACATGGCATACACATGTGGAAGGAAAACCAAATCACAAGTGTGGGACCTACTTTCACGTGATGTGTGTGAATTGTTTGAAACAAGATAACTCTAGTCAATAACTTTATTTATTTTATTTTATTTTAAAGAGAGAGTTTATTACTTTGTTATTTTTTGTTACATTTAACAACTTGTTCTGTTGAATAAAATGGATAGAAATTTATGTCGGCAAAATAGTACTTTCTACAATGTCCTTAATCCTTATTATCCTTTGATATATATAAAGATGTTTTATTTAAATTCTCAAAATGAAAACCGAACCGAAAAAACCGAAAACCGAGAATTTATTTTCTGAACCGAACCGAAAAATGTCTGAACCGTGGCAGCCCTAATCTGTAGCGATAGTGAAAAGTTTGGACGTCTTCATGTCTGAAACCCATTTTGTGAGATTTTCATCATTCTGGGCTGTTGTACATGTATTCATAAAAATTATGCACTGTAATAAAGCTTAATTTTGAAAATTTAGTGTATCTCATTTGCATGTCTTAATAATGAAAAAAAACTTTATAAATGTTATAATTTATTTCCAGGGTCCCTATGTGTATGAGCTGTTTTCTATTATGGTGCATTCAGGAAGTGCTGCTGGGGGACATTATTATGCCTACATCAAGTAAGATTTTTCTAAGTTACAATCAAACCTTGTTATGTGGAACTCAATGGAACCAATGAAAAACTGAGAGATATCTAAGAATTTGAGATATTGAGGAAAAGATACAAAGTTACTCTGACTTCTTGATGACTATAACATACATGTTTTTATAGTATTCAAGATGTCAATGTTCAAGAAATCAAAGTTAAATGATAGTTTACTTTTGCTCAGACAAGGTTTCCAAATGCTTTCTTAAAATACTAATATTTTTTTATTTCATAAAAGTATTCTTCTATTCTGACTTTTTTTTAAAGAGATCTGATTCAACCTTTGTGTTCCTTGTTTGCAGGTCTTTCAAAGACGGACTGTGGTATAGTTTCAATGATCAACATGTCTCAAAGGTTTGTATCTTAAGCAATCATTAATCTTCAATGACATTGGGTCACCTTTCTCTGTAAAAATTTGAAACTTTACATAAATACCATATAAGTGGGTATTTTAGCAGGACAGAATTTTAGCGATTTTTCCTTAAAAATTGGTATTTTATTTTTAGCAAGATGTAATTTTAGCGATTAAAATAAGTTTGCTTTAGAAGCTTTTACAAATAAAGCACACTTAATTTTTAGTGATATTCAATTTTAGCTATCTTTGCACCCTCTCTAATAATGCCAAATTTAAATCCGCGCATAAAATTCTGCTTATACGGTATTTTATATATTCACCAATTTGATATAATTTTTGTTGTGTTTCAGATAACGAATGAAGATATAAATAAGACATATGGTGGATCCAGTACATCCAGGGGCTACTACTCCGCAGCCTACACAAGGTAAGAAACACAATGAAATTTAGAGAAAAAAAACAAAGAGGATCTAAAATGATCTTTAAGTATACATGCAATGCTCTATATCCTTTTCTTTGTCCTTTATAAGAAAGTGTCTTATTTAAAATTCATGTATTTTAATATCAAATTTAAACAAACCAATTTGAATTTTATGTTTAATTAAAGAATTTCAGCATCTAATTTGCATGTTCATTTCTGAAAGGGATCACTTAAATTTGCTATCTTATATCTTTAGTTCCACCAATGCCTATATGTTGATGTACAGACAGATTGATAAACAGAGAAATAAAGGTAATTCAGCAATTATTATATCTGTATCTGAATTTTCATTTTTAATTAGGGTATCCTGTAGATTCTTCAGTTTGAATGGAATGATACCTCATTATAATGATCATTGATTTTTTTTTACCAGATTTCATACAACCAGAGAATTTCCCAGAACACCTCAAAGAAGCGCTACAAAAAATAAAGGATCGAGAGGAACAAGAAATCCGCCAACGGGAACTTGACAAATCTACCTGCAAGGTATACACAGAAAGGAATTTGATACATTTTGAAAATTATTAATTTCAGTGACTTAACAATGTGGAAAAAGAATATTTGTACAATTATTCGTACTCAAAACATGAGCATAATTTAGCAGTTGAACTTTGATCTTTCAGAATATTTATAAATGCTATACAAAATGTAACAGTCAATTTTGTTTCACCTTCCTTATTTCAAAATATCTGATACATTGTCCTTTTTCTGGGATCTTGCCAAGTGAACAATCAAAATTAATAACTGTTAAAATAGATTTTTGTATCCATAGTGTGTATGTGTATGTTTGTACTTATTTCATAATCTGTGTTTACAGATAAAGGTGTACTACTTTCATCCACGTGAGAAAAGAAAAATGGAGCAGAAGTTGGAAGTTCATAAAGACAAGACACTGAGGGAGGCTACAGAGATGTGTGCTAAGGTTGGCTGTAAATCCTTCTCTGTCATAAAAAAAAGAAACAAGTGAAAAAAACAAACTGAAAAGCAACCAAACAAAGAAGCAAAAAAAAAAACAAAAACAAACAAACAAAAACAAAACAATATCGTCCTAGAACTCTCATAAATTACAAAATAGAAATAAAAAAGTCTATTCTCTTTGGCAAATCATGCTAAGTTTTACTATAATTATTAATACCTGTAGATTCTCAACTTAATTTTGTAGGTGATTTTTTTTTATTGTGTTTTAAAATGCAATTTCAATCTAGAGACAAGTTTTCACACTTTTTTCATCTTTATCATATAAAGCTCAGACTTAAATTAATTTTTTCACAATTTTTCAGCTGTTCTGCATTGATAAGTCTATCCCTCTGGACTGCTGTCGCCTGGTGAAGTTTGACGAGTACCAGGACACGCTGGAGTGCTCCTTTGAGGATGAGGAGGATACACCCATGGGTCTGTTACTGGGAGGGGTGAAGCAGGCCTACAACTTTGACCTCCTCCTAGAAACAAAGCGACCAGAGCAGGTGTTTCAAGAGTACAGGCCTGGAGGTTAGTGGGGTTATAACATTCTGTTAAATGTTTGGGTTTTTTTCACAGTAAATTTTTTTAAATTAAATCTGCTAGCATTGTTTGAATGTTTTTGTCAAAACAGGAAGATTGTTTGAGGCAGCACATAGAAAAGATTTGCAAAGATTTTGTGGAAATAAATGTTTTGATTTATCATTTATTTCTTTTGTGAAAACTTTCAAAATCAAATTTTGTATACAGTCACATAAATACTTAGCTTAGTGTTATTCAAAGATTATGTTCTAAAACAGTAAAGATGCAAAATAATTCATCTATGATGAGTATAATTGACACCATTTCTCAATATTTAGGTGTGACGGTGAAATTGTATGTGGCTGATCTACAAAATGACATCATCCAGGAGCCACCCATTAGTGTGAGGGCCTACCACACTCAGACTGTGACAGAGTTCAAACATATGGTGGCAGAGGTGAGTAACAATTAAGAAAAAAGCATTTTATCCAAATGTTTACGAAACTAGCAATCATCTTTCATATGAGACAATGGAAAGAAGGAATGTCATATGTTCTTGAAATGTAGCTTAGCATTGGTAGCATTTCTTGCCTTTGTAGTGTAAATCTGACATAAGAAATTTGATTTTCAGGTTTTGGGTGTCTCAGCAGCTCAGATGAGATGTGTTCTGGAAAGGTTTCACAATGACCTCAAATTTTTATCTGTCCCCAACAAAACACTGAAAACAGAGGGCTTCTTCAAAAGCAACAAGGTGAGTTATACAATATTTGTTTTTCAAAATACTTAAATAAACATATTCAGAATATTTAGCAGTGCAACATTATTTTTTGATAAGTATTTAGGAATTCAAAGTAACAAGCTACCAATGCAGTGAAGAAAAATTGGGTAGAATAAATTAAATTGTCATAACTGCATAATCTTTTAAATTTATACATTCAGTAGTAGATTTAATACTCATTCTCAATGTACATATATATGTGTCTTTGTAGGTGTACGTGGAGTATTCCGGGGAGGAGGACACCACACATTTTACAAACACCCACTTCTTCCGATTGCTGGACCGCCACCAAAACACCATCAGGATTCATGTCAATCTGCCCTCTACATGTTTGTAGCCAAGCTTAATAATTTTTTTTAACTCTCTTTCTGTCACTTCTACAAAATATTTATGTATAGAATCTTTTAAGATGTACACATTGGCTTGATTATCTGATTTGATATACTCGTTTAACATGACTTGTAACACAGTAAGTGTAGATTTGTAGAAAGTATATGAAATATAGAAAAGCTTTGCAATGGTGTTTAAACCACAATCATGAGTGAGGATTTTCTTTTTTCTAGAAATTAGCAGATTATATAAACATTTCATTTCTTAATGTGAAAATTCATTTTTCAGCTGATGTAGAGGATTTCCTGAAGTCAAATTCAAGACATGAACAACTATTGAAAAATGCCATAACGAATGCGAAATCCAGAGAGGACAGTTCTACTTCATTGGAAATCAGAAGTAAAAACGGAAGTGACTCCTTAGACGAGGGAATAAGTGACAGAGGAAGTGATAGTGAAATAGATTTCAAACTGAAGAAAACGACACTTTCCAAAAGTGACCCTTCAATTTACCACAGCTGTCAATCAATTGACAATGGGCGTGTCAGTCCCCTTGGCTCCGCCTCTGAGGGCAGGGCCAGTAGTCCCATTGGACACAGTAGCAGTAGTCAGGATACTAGCACTAGTGCTGAATTCAGTATTCCATCTAGTTACAGGGGTTTGTGTAATATTTCTGATGGACAGGACGAAGCGGCGGACAGTGTTCTTGGAGATTTAAACAGTCGGGAACCAGTGGAGCACGGAGAAAGTGATTCGGAACAGACAGCCCCTCCCTCCCCAGGGGAACGAGTGATCAATGACACAGATTTTAAAACAGAGGAGAATTGGGATTCAGACTGTGATAATGATGTGACGATTACAAAGGAGGAGGCTTCTAAACGTTATTTTCACATTGTTCACAATGAGTTGGATTTGTTATCGAAACAAAGAAGTAAGGATTCAGGTCATTTATTTTGAAATTAACATGTGCATGATATTTGTTTATGTGAGGTTGCACAGAATTTGGAATATTATTATGCCCCCCTTCGAAGAAGGGAGGGCATATTGCTTTGCTGCTGCCTGTTGGTTGGTCTGTCTGTCTGTCCACTTAGTTTCCGTTCATTTTCTATACAACCATTGCACATACTGAAATGAAAGTTACTATTCAGATACATGTATATCAGATGAATATCTAGGGCAAGTTCTGTTTTGGGTACGGTTGTGCCATTTTTGACAGAGTTATGCCCCTTGGACTTAGAAAAACTCCAATTATTTGCAGTTTCCATTCATTTTCTTTGAAGAGGATTTATTTTCTGCCATCTACTGTATTTATGAATTTCACATTATTTTTTTACTTCACAAAAATTCTTCCATTTTTAATGAAAGAAATTTTTTTAAACCAGTACAATTTTCTGTCAAACTGAGAGCCATTTGATAGACATGATCATGATTTTAGTTTTTGTCAAGAGAGAAAAAGAAATATGAGTTGTAATGATACAGTTTAAAATTTGCATCAATTTTTATCTTTGAGAATTTTTTTAACTTATAAAACATCACAAATTTGATGGTGCATGTCTGACAAGAAAGAAATAATGAGTTCTATCAATTGTTATGAAGTTTAGTATATATATGTTATTTCTTTTCTTTCAGATTTAACAGTGCTTGTTGATAAACGAATTACACTTGGGGCTTTCAAGAAGGAGTTAGAACCTCATGTAGGGACGTCTTCAGATAACTTTAAGGTAGCTCATCTTTTGTGATGTACAATAAAAATAAAAGAAAACATCCATGCTCTCATTCCACTTTATCTAGTGGACTAAAAAAATAAACAGTAGTGTTATGAAGTACAATATCTTAGAACAGATCTTTTGTCCCTTATAAAAGTATAATTAAATAGGTACTTTTTTATACTTATTAATCCTACTATTGACTAGGCTACATGTACATCTGATATAGTCAATTTTAAACATGCTTAAAGGGACATGTATAATTATTATAAGATCATGTGTTTATCATTAGTTGATTCAGTTTCTAACTGTTTTCCTTATATTTTCCTATAGGTGTATCGTGTGTACTCAAATAATCAAGAGTTTGAAAGCATCAGACTAACTGAAACTCTTTCATTCTTTGAGGATGGAAAGGTAAGGACATATATGCACCAATATAATTTTTTCACATGTGTGATGATCACGATAATTAGGACTGATAGTGATAGATTTCATATAATTCATGAATATTCATGATACACAGGGGAAATGCACTTTGAGAAGAGATTTCTTGAGAGAAATGTATATGAAAGAAATCTATGAGATTTTAATCAGATATAATTTCACAGGCAGTGATTTGGTTACATTTCAAGTTATTGTGGTTCATTTCAGTTGAATATCAAGCTGGGAAGAGCTTTAAAACCAGGAGAATACAGGGTCAAAATCTACCAGCTTCTTCTCAATGACGCAGAGGTAATGGGATGTGAAAATCAAGTTTTATAAATGTCATTTCTAGAAGAAAAAAAATTGTACGAGGGTTGTCCCAACATTTTGTAGACTGAGCTCATATCTTTGAAAGAAATTAATGTATCTTTATAAAATTTTCAGGGTAGATAAAGCGTGTTCTTGGCAGATAGATTACGAAGTTTGATCATGTTTAGTTGAACACTTTTCGAGTAATAACATATAAAGTGATGTCGTTCTCTAACACCCGGAGCAATCTGCAACGTCAAAAAATACAAATGTCAACGGTTCAAATTTTTGGAGAAAATACTTCAATTACCAGAATCAAATTCTTAAATTAAATGAAGCGGTTATAGTTATAAATGTGAATTATCTAAATAACTATGATATGATCAAACATTAAAATATGTAA
>NW_026931031.1:0-45240 GCF_032062105.1 Saccostrea cuccullata | reverse complement strand
GAGATAATTGTTTGAAGTCTACTCCTTGTTATTAATCAAACATTTTTGATAAGCAAGGGTGTCTCTTAAAAAAATTTGCAATGCATGGACCAACTTGGTCGGGGTTTCATTTGTGGTAGGGACACTACTGATTATTGCTGAATATTACTGATAAGTTGAAATGCAGTTGTTGTTCCCCTACTCTGCCTATTGGTATTAAGTAACCAAACTAAGCAATTGCTAAGTGTATATATATGATCAGTAATGGTGCCTCTTTCAAAATTGTGAATGCCATAGCATCTTGCTTAAAAAAATGAAGGAAATTCAATCATTTGAGAGTTGTTGCATGATGCTCAGGTGACCTATAAGGCCCATGGGCCTCTTGTTGTTTTACTGGACCTGTAGCGTTATGGTCCAAGACTAATATAGAAAACCGTAAGACTACAGTTCTGCGGCTGGTATATCATTTCAGTTGATGGGAGAGTATTCACTTGTTGGGTACTTCATGATCCCGGCATTTTTTTAAGTACACGGCATGGGTTGTTTTACACCACGTTCAACTCCCATGAGTACTTTCAGTACTTTGATTTAGTACACTCTCTGCGTTGTTTTATACCATGTTCAACTCCTACAAATTCTACTTTGATTTCAGTACACTCAATGGTCGTTTTTCACTGGATTTCTCTAAATGGGAGAAAAACATTGATTTTGAGCATGTGAATTTTACATATAAGGTCGTAGGAGTCTTCTCCCTTTAAACAGAGCTATAGTGTTTTATTGCTTGAAAGCAGAGAATTGTTGAAGCAATCATTTTGCTACATGTTTTTTTTGTTTCATGCAAAAAAATAAATGTGAGATCACTGATGTCCAATACCTAGCTTCCTTGTATATTTTGTTGTGAAATAGATAACATAAACACAAATACACTGGCATCTTTGTATAAATAAATTCCTTTAAAAAGATGAACCTGTAACCAAAGGTCACCTAACTATAAAAGTCACTTTTAATGCATCCCGTAGATGACCGCTTAATACACGTTTGATTGTAATTATGATAAGCAATGGTGTCTCTTTCATTTTATTATAGACTAGTTATTACCTTTGTAAAACATGATAAAACAGACAGAATAGATAATATGAAATCAGAATAGGATATGTAAATAATAATATATTTCAGGTAAACACATACAAATATCTGACATTTAATTAAAAAAGGGAATCCATTGACAAACTCTCTGTATTCTCATTTCTGTAGCTGTTTGTATGTGGTTGTAGGGTTCTTGTCTGAGAGATTGTTGGTATGAGTATAGAACA
This sequence comes from Saccostrea cuccullata, assembly GCF_032062105.1. NCBI lineage: Eukaryota > Metazoa > Mollusca > Bivalvia > Ostreida > Ostreidae > Saccostrea > Saccostrea cuccullata. The sequence continues at coordinate 43,948 of NW_026931031.1, read as the reverse complement.
GCCTGAAAGTCCCCTGTGAACTCTTGACAGATCCCCAGAATCTGCCACGATATGTCTCTAGACAATAAATTTATACACTGTCCCTGATCATAGTGAACTAAGGTCTGTAGATCATCTAGAGCTGTTTGTGCTCGTATTGTGTCTACATGTCTGTAGCACAAAATCTCTAGCATGTATAACAGTACCAAGGGTGGGATGAATAATACACGCATGTGTCTCTGTAGAGCAGACTGTTGTTCAGGAATCAGTTCAGTGATGTTATGGATTCTATTGTTAAGTCTGATATCCCATGCTACAGCCTGTCTCATCTTTGTAGACCAGGACTGTCCCCCTACAGCCTCAATATACATCTCTATATCTACATTTTCCATATCCATATATATCACAAATGGTTGTGCTAACTTGACCTTGATTAGCTCTATAACAGATAAAGCTTCCGAGTATCTAAGTGTTTTGAAATAATAGATGGCTATGTACAGCATGTCTGTAATACAACCAAACTTGGCTGCTAATTTCAGCATGTGACAGGACATTTTGTCAGCTCTGTACCTAAGTCTGTTGTCAGGTGTGTAAGTTTCCATGTATAACTTAAAAGCAGTGTACTGAAGGACCCTAGCGGTCATGTGCTGTAGCTTGAGGACTTGATACTGTGTCAGGAGGGTTGAACCTACCATCCGTTCTATTGTATGCAGATGTCTAATGCAAATTTGTATGTCCCATTGGTCTGGTGTTACGGAATTTTGTATTATTTCACCAAACACATTTCTATCAAACTCATCCTCACAAATCAGAGTATGATCATCTGTACAGATGGAGTTTCTGGGGTTATAGAGGACATCTATAATAAAAGCTCTAATGGAGGGACTATGTAGCAGGAATGCTAAACCCTTTTCATACAACCCTGACAGTCTTATATATAATTGTTGTTGTTTGATGCCATGAATTTTACTCAGAAACATGTTGTTGCCTGGAATGAAAAAGTTAGGACAGACCCCCTCATGCACCCATTTGAGGATGAGTTTAAAACAGACCCAGAAACACCCCAGGAGATTTTGTGGACACCATTGAGGTATTGTATTTTGTTGAATCACCCAGAAAACTGCCGTCTTCATGTGATAGGAACATAGTAATTTATCATTATCACCTACTCCATTATTAATTATTTCTGTTAATATCAATTTAAGTAAGCCGTAAGTTAAGAATTGACAGTGATTCATTACATACACAAGTTTTTGTTCTGCTTGGGAGAATGAAATTCTCCATTCATGATCTTCGTGATTTCCTAGCTTATGTCCTATTGCTACAAAGTGACATCCATTTTTCACTATATCATCAACAACATGAGGTTTGGGCCATGAGTGACATCTGTATATCCATGGGGAGGCAGAGGGAGGCCAAAAGTCACTAACAAAACAGTGGGCATAATCATATTCTAGTGTTCCATATCTTCCACTGACACAGGGTCCATGTGGAATGGGATTAAAAGGTAGTGACTCAGATAAAGGGATCTCTCTGAATTTAGAACTAGATATATAATATGTGTTACTCATTCTAACACACGCTCTCTGGATAAATCTGCTTGTACATGGTGACAGTAAATATAACAAAGTAAATCCTGGTGGACTATCAGAACAGTCACAGAGGATCAATGTTTGTCTGTATGTGTTGTAATACTGAGACTGAGATAATTCCCAGATCACACGGTGATTATTTGGCCAGAACATAAAGTCTATATCTGATCCTTTCAGTCTGAGTCCTTCTCCATAACTTCCACTCGCCATCGCACTGGACAAACCACTTGTTGCCACTTGATTTCTAACCATCTCACCGATAACCACTATATCTCTTCTCATGGCCACCACTTTTGAGGTCCCAACTTTACGACACAGTCCCACAAACACCGACTCTGATATGTGTTGTATGCCTTCAATACTTAGAATGATTAAAATGGAATTTATATTCTTGTATAATGAATGTGTCACTTTTGTAAAACTATAATATAATTATCATAATTGATGATTTTTACATTAAAAAATCATAGAATAAATAAAAACTTCCTCAACTGAATCAGTTATTTTTCGACTCAATTAAATCATTTATTTTTTTTTAATAGTGAAATTTGTAACTAAACTTGTCTAGAATATATATATATATTATATGTTTTAAATTCAGTGGTGTAAAAAGTTAAAACCAATTTTACTGTCAACAAATTACACTGATTCAGATGAATTAGGAATTTTTTTTAATTTAGTGCTATAAATTCTTGTAATGAGAACTTACTATTGTGAGCTTCTTATGGAGTCCATTCTCAGTAGCGTATATTTCTTTCTGCTATTGATTAGGCTAGTGTGAGGTCACAGATTTTACCTCAAGGAGCTTCCTCTAGATAAGTATTGGGGGGTCAAAATTAGACACCGTCGACTTAAATTTGACAAGTGAATATAATATTGTAGACGTATCTCAGTTAACTCTGCTAAGGAAAAATGGAAACTTTCTTACTGAATCAAATTACGTCAAAATGTTAAATTTCCTACTTACCCAATATAACTCAAGTTATCAATTTCGTTTCCTGCATGTATTATGGACGGTTTCTTTCGATGAAATTTTCTGATGCAGACTTGAGATTAGTAACACTTGATATTTCGCTTAAAATATTTCTAGCTATGGGATTAGTTTTGTCCTTAAATATAAATCAAAAATGTAGCATAATAGGATAGGTATCAAATTGTGGATTGCTAAGAATGGTTTTTATGTCCAATCATGAATATGGCCGGGGCAGATGGTGTTTGTTATGTACGTCTTCTGTCCTTCCGTCACACCTTGAATTTAGCTCAGTTCAAAGAAAGCTGTTTCAAAGAAACTAAGATATTTTCATAAAAATTCATATGCTGTTAGATATTGATGAGAGTCACTCAGGTGACCTATTAAGGAAAAATTCTTTGAAAGAGACACTCAGAGTTAAGTGAAAGTAAAGTGATTAGTGAATTCAGTGAATTTAAAGACTTCCTAAAAAACATAGTGTTTTATTATTGTTTTTATGACTTTTGTGAATATTATTCCAAATAAATGAATCTATGAATGAATTTAACTGATACATGTTGTTTATTTAAAGATACACAATCGATACTGTAATTTTACAGTGTAACCTTATTGAACCCCCATCATCATGTGATACTTGATGAAATTGAATGTTTAATCTGAGACTGATTTGAACATATTCATTTGATATCGGTTGGTTCAGTTGATATGATTCTTGGACAGTAATGTCGAGGTCTTATGTGTCAAAGGTCTTTCGCAGGTTTGGTGTTCAGCGTCAGTGAGTTGTGTTTTGGTGATGCATTTATGGATTCACATGGTGTTTGATTATTCTATTTGGTTTGATTTTATTTTATGCATATTTGGTGGATTATTGAATTTGTTGTAAATAGATATTGAGGTGATTTTGCACTTTGAATTAGAACATTTGCCTGATATTTAATTTCATAGAATGTCGGGAGCTATTTAATAAAAGGGGGGAATATGTATCCAGTGTAAGTAATCAAATGTTTCAGTTTCAATGTTTTAATTATTACTACTATGTGTGTTTACGTTTGTGTTGTCATGTGTGAATGTCCACTTGTGAGTGTTTATGTTTCTTAGGTGTGACGTATTTGACCATTTCCGGTTTGACTAGTTTCTTTCTATTAATAACTTTTCACGAACTTTCCCGCGGCTAACCATTTTCATGCACAGGCGGCGCTACACCCTTGACAGGAATAGTTCTACTACATCTAGTAGCTGATTTATATAGTGTGCCTGGTAAATATATTTATTACTTATTCATTTCTTATTATATTTGTAATTAAAAGTAAAGTCAGTAAGGATTTGTGAATGTTTTCAATTATAATGACTTTATTTCAGGTTTTTATTATAATATTACCATCAATAAATATATACTTGTCAAACCTAAACCATTAACTTGTGTGTTGGTATAATAATAATGAACCCAAGTACCGCTCTCAATTCATTTTTAACAAAAAGTTACTAAAACTCTTCGGTCAACACATTATTATCAATTTTGTGACCTAAACCAGGTTATTGTGTCGTCTACTATACTCTCTGGAGTTTTCTTTAAACGAACGATAATTATTGCGGGAAAATGCACTTAGTATCCGAAGAGGTGGAATGTGATGAAAAGCATGCCGACGGCCTGGAAGTATGAAGTTTTACGGCCCGTTCACGTGATAACTTAGAACCAATCAGATAACGCGTTGTTTAGAATACTTATAATGAGGTATAATAAAAATTTTATTGCATTTAATTGCAAAACTTTGCGTTTAGTCGCAACAAACATTGCGTTTAAACGCAAAACACTTTGCATTTTTGATAATATTGCGATTGAAAACGCTAAAATTTGTATTTTGCCCTCTTTTAGTGATAGATATATGTTTAAAATTAAAGCTGTTGATCACTCTCTGATATTAGCTATGTCGGTATGTTAGTTAAGTCGTGCAGGTCATATATATCAAAATGTTTTTTATGGAAGATTAAGCAACTATTGCTGACAATCAAACAATTAAACTGCTTGTCAGGGAGCAAAATGAAACAAACGTGTGCATAATTATTTTATTATATTACGCTGCTCTGAATAAAGAAAAACATTTAAACATCCAGTATAGGTTAATCCCATAATTATTAATTTCCTTCATATTATCCTTAAATATAAATAACTTTTTAACCCCCCCCCCCCTTCATTAGCGGAAACAATGAATGTTAATCCTTAATTAAGTTTTTTTAAAGTAGCAATACAAAATAAAATATAGTTACAAGCATTGCATTTTGACAATGATAAATTGAATTTTACTCTACACATGCACATCACGTGACAAAGTACAAGGATATATAGCACTTAACATATGATTGTATGGAAATCAAAATATCGAGGAACAGTATTATTGCCGCTGCATTATAATCATGTTTCTAGTTGTGCGGTTGTTTTTTTCCGTAAAGTTTACTTCCGTATATATTAATTCATTTTACTTTGAATAAAATCCCATGGACGTTTACCATTATATAAGAATGACGCAAAGGAGACATATATCGTAGTCTGAGGTGAGATACTTCATTTATCATTTTGCTATTTCAATTAATATGATTTAAGAGGATAGGGTAGGTGTCCCGTAAATTGGATCCTTCTGGTCAAATAACATGTATTTTGCGCTTTCTTGAACCCTTTCAGCATACATCTATCATCATAAGAAAGGGTAAAATCCGTTGTGTTGTACAAATGAACGCCTTTAAAAAATTACTTGAATTATCCCCTCCCTCCAAACACAGACACTTTTACAATTACATCCGAAAGGGTCCGAGAAAGTTCACTTTTTCTTAATAAAGGCATTAAATTGATCGTTTAGAGTAAACATGCAAATCCCTGACAAGAGGCATACGGAACAAAGCGACAAAACCACACATTAATCGCTAAAATATAAGCAAAATTAATATGAACAAAAAAAGTTTAAGAGGTGGGATCATGTCAAATTATCAAGAACACTTGCGCTTCGCTGTGATTGGCTGAAACAAAAATAGAAACAAAACGTCATTAACTTTCTTGTTTTGACAAAATACTTAAAAGTTTTAAGAGCCAGTCCGCGAGAAAACCATGCAAAATTCAAAAAATCGTCCAAATGGAATGTTGCAACTTGGGAATTTTTAGTGCCTTAAAATTTTCTACATAAAGATAGAAGTCAGAATATCCACAAAAAAATGTCGAACCCTGCATCTTTCTTTAGCAACAGCTCATTTGCATATTTGTGGAAAATCGCACAAAATTTAATGGAAAATGTATACAAATTGATCAAGTCGAAAAGTTACTTTTTTTCATCAGTTTAATTTCAAATTTTGTTTTATTTTCAAAGTCATGGTCCAATTAACACAATTAATGAGTAAAAACTTAATTCAAATGAATATTTTATTTTTACACATCTATTTATAGATCCTAAATAAAGGAGAATGATTTTTAGCCATTTTTAGATGCTCGTTTCTCTCAAGACCAAGGTTGAAATTAAATCAAATTAATTGTTACTTTAAGAATGATCTAAGGTCTACTCTGTATTAAAATATTGAGCTTGGGAAATAATTTCTACATGCTGTAAATTAACTTTGAAATACCATATTTTGCTACAATTTCACATATTTTAAATAACAGTCTTTTACCATATTTTTGGATTATTTCTATGATATTTAAAGAAAAAGAGAAGATTCTTAATCTAATATATTTTTTAGAAGAGGAATAACTGATTTGGACACTTCATATAACTTTCTTTTCTATATGGAAAGAAGAAAGTCATGTATGATCATTTTTTTCTTCCTCTAGGGAGTTGTTGTGGAGCATTATTGCACTATGAAAGAGGGAAAACTTATTTTAAGATATTTGAATGTAAAAAATAACAATTTAGCTTGAATAAACAAATACATGTAACAGGCCCATAGGAAGCACTTTCAGTGTGGGGGAGGGGGGACAACCTACATTATCAACTACAAAAAAAATACCAAGAATTCCATAGAAAGTAAAAAAATAAAATAATAGGTCATCAAATGTTTGTTTTTTTTTATTTGGGGCATATACATGTAGTAGGTATGTTTTCTATAGGGTTCTGTCCTCGGGGAATCTACATGTATTTCATGGTAATTTAACAGATACAAAATTTTTCCTAGTAAGTACAATTGAATAGGAAATTAAATCAAATAATAACATATTTTTAATCAAAATATACATTTGATATTTTGTTTAAGGCACCTGGCCCCGTTCAAGTTCAAGATCATTTTTATTCACTCAAACCATTTCAGGTACATGAGGACAATGAAGAATATTTACAGCATATAAATTCAGGTCAGAGGACAAGTATATGATATACATAATCAGAATATGAAAAGGAAAAGAAAAACGCATATGAAACATGTAATAATGAAATAAGCGAGGGATCGAAAAATCATGGAGGAATGACTAACTAAAATCATGTATTTTCAATATAAATGCACGTAGTTTTCTTAGTGTCTTAGCAACTTGTTTTGTCATCATTTGAGAAAATATAAGAATACAAACAGGTATTTGATTGCATACTCTCAACAAATTCAAAAATAATTTGTAATTTCAATCTACATGTAAATTGTTTAGGTTTCATATATAGATTTAGTGTGTTTTTGAGTTATAACCAAACACCGTCATTCCTAGGAATATTTTTTATTTTACATTACATACTTTAAACTACTGCGTTACGTAACATTCATATATTGATAAAGTCAGACCTCACATTAAAAATCATCAGCTCAAAAGGAGATGCCACCAATTTAGGTACCCCACCGATATAGGACCCTCAACGATAAATATTGGCAATATTAATCGGGAGAGGGTACAACCCCCCCCCCCCCCCCAAAGAAAATATGAGTCGTTACTGCAGCCAAAACTTTGCTAGTTTGAAGTACAAAGTAGTAAAAATTTAAAACTTGCTATAAACATGATAAAAGACTGTGTAGCGGACATTATATAGGGAAGTTATACTGCCTCGCCAGTGAGCTAGCTTTTCTGATGATGCGGTAGAGTCTCCGTCCAGGCAAGTTAAGCAACGGTGAGCCTGTTTAACCCTTGGATGGGTGACCGCTTCACGTTACAAAATTGGTGGCAGCGTAGTGACTCTGGGTGTCTGGTGTCCTGCTTCAGGAAGTCTTAGAGCTCGGACAAAATTATTTTCAAAACATTATTAATAAAATTGTATAAGGCTGTGTAAATTAATATTTGATACTTTTTCTGAATAACCATAATGGTATTATTAATACATGTACCATTGCAGACAGAGATAAATTGATTAATGTTATATGTATCCACTGAAAACAGTTGGGGGAGGGGGCGTGTCAATCGATCAAGGTCATTCAGGATATTAAATATACATATTACGAGTGTAGTTTAACCCCATCCACCTCTCCACAATTTACAAACTAATATTGAAATGGATAAAATAATGAAAAATGATTAGGGTTCTAGAGGGGTGTTGCTAAAACGAGGAACGGAAAACGTATTATATTTTTTTTTTTAGATTAAATCACATTTAATAAACAAATTTATAAACAATATATATTTTAGAAATTCTATCCCCCATGATTTAAATAAAGTTGATTTATTCATGTTCATAAAATCTCTTATTCACAGAATTGCAGTCATAGCATTGACGTAGAAACGATTTTGAAAGGGTCGAGAGGGGGGGGGGTTAAAATTAAACTTACCTGAAAAGAATTTGCCAAGCGAAAAAAAAGACATTTGTTTGATTCGGGAGGTGGGATAAGAGTAAACTCCAGCATCTTTCATTTTCTTAAACTCTTTTATGGAGCTTTTTGTATAATATCCCCTGTCAGTGTCAGTATTTTTATAAGATTGTACCAATTTAAAATTGGCAGAAAGCTTACAACTAGCTGCAGAACTGTAGCTCTCCGAAAAAAAAACCATACATTGTGTATATTGATAGACCAGAGAGCTACAGTGCCAACCATTGAAAAAACTGTTTATTTATTGCACACAAAAAAATGCGCTGTTTCTCGATTTATTTCTCCGTGTTCTTAAAACTGTCATCTCAAATTTCACAGGTGCTTGAGGACAGCCCCCCCCCTTCGATATAGACCCCTAGGCTTTTTCGATTTTTTTCTCATAAAATATCTTTAATTGCCATATTTGTGATAAGATCTATATCAACAATCGAAAAATTGCCCAAAGAAACGGTCTATTAAATCTACCCTACATTCTCTATATAAAAATCATATAGAGAGGGTAGATATTTTTATAAAATGTAAGTTTAAGCAAATTTTCTGAACTGATAGGATAGATTATATCACAAATGTGTCATCCATATATAATTTATGTGAAAAAAGTCTAACAGGCCCGGGGGTCTATATTGAGGGGGGGGGGAGGTCCTGTCCTCAAGCACCTGTGATGTAAACCATGCCGTTAATTGATAAAGGAGAAAGGACTTTATTGTAATCTAGCCGTTTTTGCAATTGAGGTAAGAATTTGGAAGAATTAATCCAGAACCAAGCGCATTTTTTATGCGCAATAAATATACAGGTGGCACTGTAGCCCTCCGGTCTATCAATATATATTTTTTCAGAGAGCTACAGTTCTGCAGCTAGCAAACAATGTCAAGTCTCAAAATTTATATGAATGGATACTGAGTCCGTTTGAATTTAAATACTTGTAATTTCCTTTTTATTAATTATAAAGAAACTAACTTTCAAGATGTAAGGAACATATACATTCATATGATTGTTGAAAAATTGCAAGTAAGCCAATACAATTTGTTATGTTTTTTTTTCTCATTTCTAAACAATTCGCAAAATGCTTATCCTCATATTAGGGGTAATTTCTGATAATTTAGTTTTTTTTTAATTTTTAATTTAAATATTTTTCACTCATAATTATTATTTCAAAGAAAATTTTTGCATGTTTCAATATCTAACAACAATTGTATATAATTTAAAGTACTATGTTTGACTTTGTAATCCATTTGAGTTTGAGCAATTTTTTCGAAAATTGGCAATTTGTAAATCCCAATATCTCAATTATTTATTATTTCCCAAGCTCAATATTTGGCAAAGATAATGTTTAGAGTTATATTTGTACAATAAAATCAAAAAAATTAATTTCAAAGATTGGTCTTGGAAGATTTTGGGCATTAAATTTGTAATACTTTTGGCAATTCCTGAAAATTGGCATCATGCCAATTTTCAAGGGTTGTCTGCCCTTTGATATATTGCATATTTGATTATGATAAATGTCAATTTTGAAAGAACATAGTCTTATGTTTTTCAAAATACCTTAATGGAAATGCAAGTTTAATTTTGAGTAAAATAAATCAAATGTGAATTTTACCATTTTTCTTGAATTTTTTAAGTGCATTTGCACTTAAATGTGCAAAAAGGAGGTGGTGCTGCCTACGACTGCCATGTTGAATGATGGGATTTTTTTTGGTCATTTTTAATAACATATTATAAAGTCTAACTACCCACCAAATTTCATTAAGATATGACAACCTTCGATTTGGACAGTTCTGCATGGTTTTCTCGCGGACTGACTCTTAAATAAAGGTATCTATTATAAGGTTCTACAATTTAACGTATTCAGAAATCAGAAAACTGAAGGCTGGAATGCTGTATTTTGACTGCCTGGAATTTTGAAAACTATGACTTTCGTAGTTATCAATAAAACAGGATGAGATTTAGAAAATACATAGGTTCACGTACAGATTTCGTCAAAAATCATTCTCATATTAAGCTACAAAATTAAGCAGTACACTATTATACACCTTTCTTTGTATAAAATGTTACTTCTGAGTAGGTATTGGTTTTGCATTTACTTTTCAAGATTTATACAAAGATAACCTAACCTTTGCCCTTTTTTAAAATAGGAAGTTGAAACAATTGAAAATTTAATTTTTTAGTGATTCTGTTAAAAAAAAAGAATAATGGTGTCATATTGATAAGTGGTTTTTATAAAAATTCATTTTGTTACTAATTTTGATAGAAAAGATATACTCTTTGGGAAATTCAACAATAAAAGCATGTATAAATTACACAATATAATAAAACTTATTGTTAAACAAGTCATTTTCGCCAGTAGGTTTAAAAATATGCCTAAATAAAGTATCAAAATGCTAGAAAAAAAAATATTATAGAGAGAATACTAGTTGGAAAAGTGGAAAAGCTACACTTTTAAGAAATTGTTAATTTTAAGAATATGAAAAGTACTGGAAACTTATCAGTGATATGCTAAATTGTACGTGTAGCGCGTTGTTAGAAACAACACGCAAGTGCGTTAATGACAACGCACTTGCGTGTAAACGCGTTAGCGCGTTGTCATAAATGTGCTTGCATGTTAGTGCGTTGTCATTAATGCGCTTGCGTGTAGTTTCGGACTCGCTATACTCTTTTGCAATGGCCCTTTTAGGACACCGTATTTTTGGCATGTATCGTAGAAATATCTAAATAATGAGCTAAAAGACACAGCAAAAGGCTTTAGTTTGTTTTTTTTAAGAACAATTCCTTGAAGGTTTGACCCCGGATTATTCCGATTACCTATAAACACAAAGCTATCATGTCTTTTGTTGTTGAATCTTGAGGAGGTTTATTGCTCTTAGGTACCTGATAGCAAGACTTATATTTCCTGAACTCCGTTTTTATGCTTTATTGATTGCACTTTTTTTGTTTTTTACAAAACTTCAAATAAATACTGTACATATAAAATCATACAAAAATAATTCAAAATAGAAAAAAAGGAAAAAGAGGATTGCAAAATTCCTCTGATTTTCTTCCCTGAAAATATGAATTCTCAAAATTTGCTCCGGAAATCACTTTTCCTGAGTTGATTTTTATGTATGTGAAATAAAGATTTCTTTATGAAAGCTTGGTAAAACTGGGAGGAGAATACGATGAATTTCCTTCCTTATGCGTTGGGTATTCATACACAAAATAAACATGATCTCCATTATTTTAGTAGTACTAAAAATAGTGTTAAATCAATTTAAATATTGCTATGAAGTATTCAGCCAAAATATGAAAGATGATATTTGCTAACAAAGACAATACACCCACAATAAAATGAAGAAATACTGACTTTAAACGTGGTTGTTGAATTCCCTTTAACATTAAATCATTTTTCAGCAGCCTGTTTCAGTTTGACCGGTCAGCAGGTGATGTTCATTCCTCCATGGCACCTGATGCTACCCGTGATGAAGGATGTGGAGATAACGAACAGTATTCAATGACCCTTTATTCGATGATGAATTCTAAGAGTATAGCTCCTTTATTTGTGAACAATTCAAAATTTTAAACATGTAATCTGCCTTAAATACATTTATTGAAAGGTTTATTTACAACCATTTTAATCAATTAAGTGAAAAACCTTTAGTTATTTCTTATAATTTATAAATTTTTTGGGATGTACAAAGGGAAAAGTTATGTTTTTATACCACTCAACTACTTGAATTTTATTTATTGATAATACCTGAACATCTGGTTGAATATCACAACAAGACTTTTCTTCATCTTATCATACACGCACAAGTTGTTGACTGATTTGAAATCAAAAAATATTGATAAAATCCTGATTCCTGATTCTTTTCAAACAAATTGAGCAAATGTTAAAAAATTAAATTGAAAAAAATATTGTAAACATTAGATTTTTGCTTGAAAAAAATCATTTTGGAAAGGATTACTGAAACAGACATGCCAATAAGTATTCTAAGAAAAAGCAAAAGTTTGCTTGTGAAGCTGGGTTAAACTGGGTTTCTTCCTTGTCATTAAAATTTGAATTTCCAATCCTATATATGTTTTCCCTGTATACTGATACTGAGTAGAACTTGGTCGTATTTCCTTCCGTATTTAAGCACATTGTTGTTGAATACTGAAGATTATTTTTTTTAAGTTTTAATAACATCTGGTTCAAATAATGAATTTTATGTGCATTGCTCAATTTGTGAAAATTCAAAATTCAAAATCAAATCAGCAAATACAATATATCATTAAGTCAAAGCATACTTAGTCCAGTTGTTAGTCCATTATTTGTACATTGAATTGACGACGGATTTTCGTGTTATTTCTCGATTATGACAAGTAGCACACGGCGGGTGTGACCGGTCGGCAGGGGATTCTTAATCCTCCATGGCATCTGATCCCACCTCTGATGTTTGGGAGGTCCGTGTTTGCTTTGATCCTGCTTTGTATGGTTTTATGGACTTTGAGTATTGAATATTTTTCGTTATCTCCATGTCCTCCTCTTGGAGGTCTGCGTTTGTCCTCTACCTCATTTGTGGGTTGTTCTTTATTTTAATTTAGGGCTAGAATACTGTTTGTTATCTCAATATCTTATAAAAAGACCAAATGAAAAACAGTTCACCTTGAAAAAAAAAATCAGCTGAATCACCCTGAATTTGTATAGTTCTTGGAAGCTTTCCTTTTTTATATTCAAATATATCTGTTTTCGAAAGTTTCGACATGAGCATCAGCAAAGAAACAAAATTTGTCTGAATGGGCAACTGGTGCATTAAAATTGGTACCGTAAAAGATTGCTATTAATTTCCAAAATCAATAAAGCATTGCACTGTCATTTCAGAGTATTAACTGAAAGGAATCAAAGAATGGCTTCTGGACCAGACCCTGGCGGCCGTTCCAGGTTTGCTAAACTCGGAATGGCAATTAATGAAGAAATGACCCAGGCCTGTAGAGATGTCTTAGAAATGGAAGTACCTCCTGGGCTTGTCTACAACAAAGTGAAGTTATCATCGATTTATAAAAACATACGTCCTGAGCAAGAACGTCGTCTTATAGGCGCCAAAACTGATGGTTATAAAGAATTTGATATAACACTGTTATATACACTGATAAGAAACATATGTACAAAGATTCCTCGTCCAACAAAAGGTTGGGGTGGAAGCACGATGCCGTCAGTAGGAGAAATAACGATTGGCGATGACGTTGAGAGGATTAGGATGATAAGAAACACTATGTTTGGACACATAAGCTCGGCCTCTACCTCACAGACAGATTTTGATGACACGTGGTCAATCATAACTGATATCTGCCAAAGGCTGCAAGCGTACACAAACAAAGACTATTTGTCTGGACTGAGTAATATTCAAAGTCAGGCCTTAGAAGAGGAGTTCGAAACAACAATCATAGAAAAACTTAGGGAAGATTATAAAAATAACCAATCTCTACTGGAAAAAATATCTTCTGTGGAAAAGGATTTGCAAGAATTGAAAAGAAAATTCGAAGACAAAGGTGACTATAATAAATAATGTCATTAAAATATTTACTACATACGATCAGGCAGAGACTATTGTTTCATGCTAACATGACTAATACATTTCTCTATATTAGTAATGTGGAATGTTTCCTTAAGATTTTTGCAATTTGAACAAATGTTGGCTAAGCACGAAAATCTCCATGATATCTACAAGACGTTAGTACTATAGTGCAAACTATAATGATCGAATAATTACAAAAATGTCTGTATTGTTATTGGGGATAGAGCCTAAACATTTTTTTTAAATTTCATCTATTAGATTTCTCGATGTACTCGAACTACCAAACTTAAGGCCTGCATATATATCATGGAGTTGTTACATGCCAGTGTTGAAACTGAGACGCACTTTGAAGCCATTTTTTTCTAGGAAACCATGCTGTAATCGTAGAGGAAGATTTTTTCCGCATATTTTCATATACCTGTTGTAAAACTTAGTCTACCACTAGATATAGAGTCAGACTTTCCACGTTGTAGGTCTTTCACTCCGTATAATCTTGTTTTAATATGTGCAACATTCACTCTAGATAAATCTTATACTAGTAGTTACTAAACATTCACTCTAGATTAATCTTATACTAGTAGTTGCATTTATCAAACGTCGTGAATGTTAATTTATCCCTGACAGCCATTTATCCGTTTCTCTTGTCGTAAATTTTTAAATTAAGTAGAGTAAAAAAAAAAAGAGCAAAAATGTCTGTCTTGTTATCGGGGATAGAGCCTAAATATATTTTTTTAATTCCATCTATGAGAGTTCTCGATGTACTCGAACTACAAAACATAAGGCCTGCATAGATATCACGGAGTTGTTACATGCAAGTGTTGAAAGTGAGACGCTCTTTGAAGTCCTTTTTTTCCTAGAAAAAGATGCTGTAATCGTAGAGGAAGATTTTCTTCGCATATTTTCATATACATGTTGTAAAACTTAGTCTACCACTAGATATAGAGTCAGACTTTCCACGTTGTAGGTCTTTCACTTCATATAATCTTGTTTTAACATGTGCAACATTCACTCTACATAAATCTTATACTAGTAGTTGCATTCATCAAAAGTCGTGAATGTTAACTAATCCCTGACAGCCATTTTCCGTTTCTTTTGTTGTATATTTTTAAATTAACTAGAGTAAAAAAAAAGAGCAAATTTGTCATGATTATAAGTAAACTATTTTTTTCCCAAAGTGAATTCAAATTTTAAGTATAATAGGCCAAGTAACTGCATTTATTTCTATTTAAAACAATAGGCCGATTAACTGCATTTGTTTCTATGTAAAACACTTAAATTACAGTAAGATATCTAAAAAAAATTACCTGCAATCCAATTTTATAATAATTTGTTTGCATTAGATAAAAACCCCATATTTTTTTTCTATCATATGGCATGAGAATCCTTTCCAACCATAGTTTTTATTTGTGCTTCACCATATACCACAACTTAAAGACAGTACATACAATCGTTTCTTTTTCTGAATACTTTAAATTACACACTTTCTTGTAGTAAATATATGTTGCATTCACCAAAAAACAGTGTAACAGTATTTTTCAATATTTAATTCAGTTTCAGATGAGTTAAAGAGCACAATCTTAGTGGACAATAATACAGTTTTACCAAAAATACAATTTGATTTAACAATTTCTTATTTTCTGTTTTTATACTTATTATCTTAAAAAAATATCTTTTTCAGAAAACACTCTGGTAAAAGAGATTCTGGACAATTGGCGGGAAGACGATGTTGCCTTCATTTCTACAAGAGCAAGTGAAGTGGTTCAAGAGAAGCTCAAAAGTCTTAACCTTATTACAGTGGTTGGAAATTCTGGGTCCGGAAAATCTGCAATAATTCAACATATTGCACTCATTCTTAAAGAGCAGGGATGGAATGTCATACCGGTGGATAAGGTGGAAGAAATAAAAAAGATCTGTTCAACTGGAGTCTCAGAAAATCGTATTTTATTTGTATTAAATGATCCTTTAGGTAAGGAGTCGTTAGATGAAATTTTGTATCACTCGTGGAAAAGTTTAGAGAAAACGCTGGAGATTTGCTTGAAAAAGAATAAACTATTAATATCATGTAGAAGATGCGTCTTTTATGACAAGAGAATCAAGGGTAACTTATTAGATGACTCATCTGTAGTAGAAATTGACAACGAAAAAAATGGACTGACGATTGACGAGAAAAGAACGATCTTAAATCGGTATTCACAGAATCTTCATTTATCCGAGGAGGTTGTTACTGAAATAATAAAAACGGAAGCTTACTTCCCATTGCTTTGTAAGCTTTATTCAAGGGAGGCGAACTACAAAGAAAAGGGGGTCGATTTCTTTAAAAATCCGTACAAATTTATTAAAAAGGAAATTGAAATTTGGAAGAAAACTGACAAGAAAAGATTTTGCTCACTTATCTTGATAGTGGCTTTTAAAAACAATTTGAAAATCGATGCTATTGTAAAAAATGATATTTGTTTGATGAAATTTAAAGAAGTTTTAGGTATGTGTGAGTTACAAGAAAACACACATGTATCAGTCATTCGTAGTACTCTACATGAACTGAAAGGATCTTATGTCAAACGTGTCGGAAATCTTTTCCAATTCCTTCACGACTTTATTATGGAGATAACGACTCTGGTGTTTGGTGTTGATTGTCCACAAGAAACAATACAGTACGCAGACAGTGGTTTTCTGAGACGACGTGTGAGGATAGAAGACGATACAGAAGAGGAAGATCGCGATCCTTTCACTGTTTACCTTCCTGAAGAGTACATTGATGATCTTGTGGACAGGTTTATTAGTGATATGCAAACAGAACACATTGTAGATGTTCTACTCAATCCATGTTTACGCAATGAAAGTGCAATCAAATCTTTTAAGGAAAAAATTGAATCACCAGGAAAGCTTCTTGTGAGAATTGAATGTGATTTAGACAGATCAGATTTTACAAAAGAATTTAAGGGCACTGGAACTTTCTTCTCAAGACTTAACATTATTGATGTGGAAGGTGAAATATGTCCTTTAGTCGGACTAATCGTATTTTGTCACACTGATATTTCTTCCTTTCTCTTAAAAAGTATCCCGGAAACGAAGTTAAGGGAGTATCCTATATTCCCTGCTATATGTGCTAATGGCGATTTAAAACTACTTAATTCTCTCAGCAATAATTATAAAAAATCAGGTATACTAGAAAAATGGAATGGGTTTTTTCCAATTCACATTGCTTGTTTATTTCATAACTTTTCAATAATTCAAGAATTAGTTAACCTTGGTAGTGATGTAAACATGCTTTTCGGTGATGAAATGATCAGTCCATTGTTTTTTGCTGCTGTAAATGATGAGAGACATTTGAAAGAAGCTGGAATGGATACCAATGCCGAACAAAAACGCAATGAAACTATCATCTGCTTATTAAACAATGGTGCTGACATCAATGCATGTGATAAAGATGGAAACAGTCCTCTTTCAATAGCCTGTGATTTTGGATATGATAGCCCTGTACAACTGTTACTGAATAACGGTGCCGACATCAATTTATGTGATAACGATGGATTCAGTCCTCTTTATATAGCCTGTCAAAATGGACATGATAGCACGGTACAACTGTTACTGAACAACGGTGCCGACATCAATTTATGTGATAACGATGGATTCAGTCCTCTTTGTATAGCTTGTCAAAATGGACATGATAGCAAGGTACAATTGTTACTGAACACCGGTGCCGACATCAATTTATGTAATAAAAATGGATTCAGTCCTCTTCATATAGCTTGTCAAAATGGACATGATAGCACGGTACAACTGTTACTGAACAACGGTGCCGACATCAATTTATGTGAGAAGAATGGAGCCAGTCCTCTTTATATAGCTTGTCAAAATGGACATGATAGCACGGTACAACTGTTGCTGAACAACGGTGCCGACATCAATTTATGTAATATTAATGGAGCCAGTCCTCTTTATATAGCTTGTCAAAATGGACATGATAGTACGGTACAACTGTTACTGAACAACGGTGCCGACATCAATTTATGTGAGAAGAATGGAGCCAGTCCTCTTAATATAGCTTGTCATAATGGACATGATAACATGGTACAACTGTTACTGAACAACGGTGCTGACATCAATTTATGTGATAATGATGGATTCAGTCCTCTTTCTATAGCTTGTCAAAATGGACTTGATAGCACGGTACAACTGTTAATGAACAACGGTGCTGACATAAATTTACGTGATAAAGATGGAAACACATTTCTTTTTGGGTAGCTTGTGAAAACTCACATTGCAGCACAATCGAACTTCTATTAAATTCAGGTGCTGATGTAAATTTATGCAACAAAGGCAACTGTAGTCCGTTGTTCCTAGCATGTTTCAATGGAAATGAAGGCATGGTTAAACTGTTATTGAACAATGGGGCAGACATCAATTTATGTGACAACGAAGGAACCAGTCCACTCTACATAGCCTGTGAAAATGGACACTACAGCACGGTCGAATTATTATTATTAAGAAATAATACTTGTGTTAATTTGTGCAATAAAGACAACAAGAGTCCACTGTACATAACATACTTATATGGTCATGACAGTATCGCTGAACTTTTACTACAATATGGTGCTGAGTTTTTATTCTGAAGATGGATTCAATGATTTCTCAACTCAAGTGCGTTTACATTATTTCTGAGATATGGAGCAAAGCAAATTTAAGCTTTGATTAGACCTTGCAAAAATGATGGAGTGCTTGGAATTCATGTTTTATGTTTAGTTTACAAATATTTATCGCTTTTAAAAAATTGTGTGGATTTTTTTTTCTTTTAAGTTTAGTAATTATTGCAGTAATGTTAATCGCCAAATTTTCTGTGACAATTGTTTCTTTTGAGATGGATGCTGCGTTTGTAAAAGCGAGATGGAGATATTGCACTTAAAAGAATTTTTTTCTCTAGAGTTTTTTTTTTGGTTGATATTTAATAGTAATACTTTTATACGCAAGAATTATTATTATTATTTTTTGTTAGAAAACACACAAAAGAGTTTTTTTTTTGAATAAAAAGTTTACGTATTCACAGACATTTATTTAGCTAACTTATTTTTTTTTTGTCATATGGCTTTCTTTATTATATTGTACTACTGCTATTTAAAGGTTTAAGCTATTAAAAAAATTTCAGTCTTATAAAGCGTCTTGTTTCAAAAGAGCAAGGTCGTCCGGCTACATCAATCTTTTTGTTCTTGTTAGCAGCAAGGGAGCAGTCGTTATTTGATATAAAGGTAAACCATAGCACTGTGTTTTTGTAATATTTAAATTTATTGTGTCAGATGAGTAATGATTATTTATTTGGGTGTAATTAAGGGCTTAATTTAAAAAAATCTTAACTAAATATAGGTGACACATGTGTTCGAACTGTTATGTTTTCAACATATAGTTATATTCTGTTGATTAATCGAAATTCGTTTGGAACAATTTAATTTAATTGTATAAAGATTATATGTTCGGGGTGGGGGGTTATTTATCATATATTCCTTAATATGAACAGATCATCACGGCATGTGTCTTTTAAGCCCCTGAACAACAATTAGCCGAAGAAGGTACGCAAAATTCTATGAAATAAAAATTCTCGTCACAGACACATTTCTTTTTTTTAATGCATGTTTTGCAATTGTCGATATATAATTGATTTCTTTTTTTTTCTTTTCTTTTCTTTTTTGAAATTGAAAATGTGTGTACATGTATTAATTTTGTGTGTTGATTTCATTTATAGTGCTTTGATTTATATTGTGCATTGTTTGAACTTGAGAATGTCTGTATATGTATATTAATTTTGTTTGTTGATTTCGTTTGAAGTGCTTTGATTTATATTATGCATTGTTTGAACTTGCATATGCCTGTACAATGTACATGTATTAATTCTGTATTTGTTTTTTTGTTTGATTTTTTTTATAGTTCTTTGTTTGAAATCATGCATTGTTTATTAATCGTCATTCGGGATTATTCATTCCGTTTTGTTAGAATACGAAGAATGAAGGAATGTTGAAAATATATATGTTTGTGCAAAATTGTTTCTCTGAGTTAATCTAAAATTACATATCGACAATTACAGCACGATTTAACAATTGAATTTGAAATTTAAAATGATGCAATAATCTGGCATACGTTATTATGAAACATGCAAATTTTTGTTTTTGTTTGATACTGTATATAGTACATGTCAATATATTTTCAAAGTTGTATTTTATGCAGTTTTATATTGTGTGTTTATGTGTCAGAAAATATAAACTATCCTTAAATGATTTCATTCTGATTGCTAGATCATCATTTATACGCTGCATTATCGTCCGTTTTTTCAGGCAATAACTGACAGAGTTATGCTTTTTGGAAAAATATAATTACTTGGCAGGGGTGGGGATTGGAGATGGGTTGTCTTAACTGTTTCACATACTGCTTGCTAAAGTTTTTTGCGTAGATTGTTTTTCTGTATATCCAATCAGTAGAAAGTTTGATCTTTTTAAGTAATGATGCTAATTTCAACTTATGTTATCCGATATAACATAACTTGGGGCAGTTTACGCATAAAAAAGCTAAACTGACCCAAGTTTTGTTATATCGGATAACATAATTTGAAATTAGCTTCATTCCCTACAATTTAATTCCAGAGTAAACAATGAGACAATATTTCTTTCGGAAAAAGTTTTCAAATCAAGCATTATTTTAAGTAATGTCAAGCGGAGTAATACGTTTTTGACGTAACTCATTGTGACGTAGGCAAGTTATGTTATACAAAATGTTATATATTTCTCTGAATGATTCAGCCAATGAAATTGCTTGATACAAATGAAGTAAAATTATAAATATATATCTTAAACAAAACTTAAATACAATTAATGAACTAGTACAATTTGTGATAATACAAGGATGTGTTTATCAAATTTGTTCCGGAATAAGTAGATTAAAATAATTTCCGGGAAATATGTTTTATCATATTTTTGTGTGAAATGCTATATCAACATATAAGTTGCGATATCATACAGAATATTTGAAAAATATTAAACTTCATCCGTGTTTCAGCATCTTTAAGGACCTTTGAAATTTTAATTGTATCTTATCATTTGTTTTAATTTCGTTTCATTTCATCTATCATCTTCTATGTTCTATGTGATTATCCTGAATCCTTAATTAAAAAACAAATTAGTTGGATCACTAGAATGGTCACGTCCTCTTTCAAGAGGCGATAATTGAGAAATAGCAAAAATGTGGGAGTATCTTTAAAAATCTTCTCAAAAGCCATTGGCCAAACGAGTAAAACTTAAAGAAAACCTTCTTTTCATAGTTTCGATTTAATTTTGTTCAAATGATGAACCCAAGGTTAGGATGAGGCCACAATAAGTGTTAATTAATGTTTTATAAAAGAACAAATAGGAAAAAATATGGATATTTCTTCATCTAAAGAGAGCAATGGTTGATCATGTTAATAAGGAAGAATCCTTGCATAGCTTAGATTCTAGTCTGTTTAAATGATGACACTGGGTTAGGATGAGGCTTCCCAAGGGGATCAAAGATTCATTTTGCCATATATAAAAAAAATTAAAAACCTTCTCAAGAATAACAAAGCTATGATTAGTTATTTTGATATGGAAGCATTATCAGAAAGTGTAGATTTTGGATTGTTTAAATGATGACCCTACCGCCGGGGAAAGGTAAGGTCAAGTAGAGGATCAAAGTTTTACAAAGCTTTCATTAGATGTATTAAATGTGTTTAAATCATGACCCTAGGAGGTAGTTGAGAGCTCAACAGGATGAAATATTTTTGGGAAAAAAAGAGTGAAAATGTTGAGCTTTCTCAAAAACAGCAAAGCCATGATTATTCATATATTTTAAAATCATTTGATTTTATATTTTTATTTATTATTTATTTTGATTTAAATTAGGACTTTAGCTGACTTTATAAGATATTTGATCGTGTTTATAGCACATTATATTGTAATAAACTGTGAATTCAACAAGAGACTTTTGGCCAATTTTCGTGGATTGTTGTAACAAACTAAATTTAATCCCGTAGGATACCCCTAGTGCGTGAGTGTAAATATTGTTATTTATCCTGTGGGGAGCCCCTCGATGTGTAATTTTATCTACCTGAGAGCTCGTGTTCGGGTAGTACCCGGGAAGTCACAGCCGAGATAAGACCTGTTTGGCTTGTTGTTATGATGAAGTAGTCTGGGCGGGTACTCAAACTACATCAGGTATTTGAAAATACAATTTGTAAAATATGTTTTCTTGTGTGAGTCTGCACGTTTAGTATGGTTGTTTTATTATATTTTCCCCAGGGTTCTATTTCCTCGGGCTTTTGTCCCGTTTCGTAATTATCAGGTCTTGGGCGGGGTGCTACAGCTAATTACATTGACAATAGCCAGTCGGCAGTCCAGGGTGACAGGGAGAGGCTTGCAATGTGTAATGATTTTGCAGTAACAGCGGCAATTGTGTGAGAGAGTAGGACAGAGTATGGCAGCCCTGACGGACACATCCGGACCAGCAATTTAAAGTTATGTGTTATATTGATTGATTGTATATTGTTTAACGTCCCTCTCGAGAATTTTTCACTCATATGGAGACGGCACCGTATGCCGGTGAAGGGTTTCAAATTTTGACCTTTACTCGGCACTCAGGGCCATTGAGCAGTGAGGGATCTTTATCGTGCCAGCGCCTGTCGCTGACACGGGGCCTCGGTTTTTAAGGTCTCATCCGAAGGACCCGCAACTTTCACTTCAAAGTGCCGAGCGCATGGCGAAGGAACAGTTGCTACCCATTTTAACGACTAGGTCGGTCGCGGCCGAGATGCGAACTCACGACCTCCCGATCACGACGCGAGCGCTCTACCCACTGAGCTACCGTGAACGGTAGTTATGTGTTATAATGAAATCTCCTGTTTGAAATAATATCAATTCAAAAGAAAGTTAATCTAGACGGCATTGTGAAAGTTTATTATGTGATATATGTGATACTTGTGAAAGTTATAATATTCAATTTAATTTGTGAAAGGAAACACGTTTATCAGAGGAAATTCAAAAACCGGAACTCAAACCTCCAGCAAGGGTGTGGTGATTAATTGACTACGTTTTAAAGAACATTCTTCCAAGACTGACGTGCTGCTGATTGACAATTCACTTCTATATTTTTATTTGTTTCTTTTGTTGTACAATTTACTTTTGTTTTGTTTATTAAATTTTGTTAAAATTTCATTTTGTTTTGTTTCCTTCATTTTTTCAAGTTCTTAAAGTGTATAACCCACATATCAACAATTGTATACAAATTTCAGGTTTCGCTGATTAAATTTCGTGTATTAATTTATATGTAAACATCTTAAAGGACATGTGTCTTAACTGTCTGTTACGTCCCTGTGTATCATTTCCAGGATCAGGGTACGCAAGAATTCTACAAAATAAAAAAAAAATACATAATTAAAAATTATTTTTAAAAAAATAAACGTCTAGGGCTTTTGTCGAATCATCATTGCTATTCTTTTTTGGTACTTCAAAATGTTTGGACAGTGTATTAATTTTGTTTGCTTGATTTGTTTTCAAGAACTAATAAAGTAAAGGAGTCACAGCGGGAGTCAATTACAATCATTTCAGTGTGATGACTGATATATATAGTAATAGTCTAAAATATCACTAAATAGAATACAGGAGTCCTCAGCGGGATACAATTTGCAAATCGCCGCGCTTTCTGCAAGACCCAACCCCTTACCCAAACTACGTCAGGGATGCTGAGGTTACACAAACATAATTTTATAAAAATGGCTGCAAAGAGTCAACATCAACACTTTTTTGCAGTTTTATCCGACTTACCTTATGACATATCCGAAAATTATATAGAGGGAGAAATTTCCATGAAAGCAAGGCAGCAAGGCTTTAAGTATTATAGTGAAAATTATTTCGAGAGGGTGAAATTGTATAAAAGCGACAAGTAGAATGAAGTCCGAATTTATGCAAAATGTCACCGATCCCAACGGAAAAATGACTCTCCGCATTCTTTAAATATAGACGTATCGCCAGGATCCTTGGGTTTGGCCGAGCATTGTTCATGCACAACTGGGTATGTTTTGTTTTAAAATTTGATGCATGTGATTTACAATGAATACTGCGATATTTTTGCTGTGAAAATCGTAAAATTAAACTCGTTTTTTTCAGAGCCAGTGGATCATGTTCTCACATTATTGGGTTGCTGATGGATCTTCACATTTGATTCTGATGGGTTTTAAAGCAGTTGTTGATAATCTAACATGTACTAGTTTACCCTAGCAGTGGTCTGTGCCAAGAGGAAGCATGATTGAAAGTTCTGCTGCTCCCCAAATTTGCATTATTAAACCCCAACCTGAAAGAAAACAGAAACCTGTAGAAAATGTTTTGACAGAATGCAGGTTAACCAAAAATATCATTAAAACCTTATAAAATTAAATAACATCACTATTAGCAAGAATTAAAATTTGTAATTTCTGTATTTCTTTAATGTATGTATTTATAATCTAATTTTTAAAGTTGCTTGATTAAAACCGTTACCAGGGTACATTGTATTTTTAGGAAGATTTATGTGCATGGGGAAGATGTTGTCCATTTACAAGCCTTAAAGGGAGTACCAATCAGTAACTTAGTGTCTAATCCCATGAAGAGGAAAATGACCCATTTGGGCGAAGTTGGAATAGGAAGCGGTCTAAGCACGCATGTATGTTTTGTACTATAATTTAGATTACCGGGTATTTCTGTCTCTCGCTATTTCTCAGGCAGAACAAATATTTAAGTACTATAATTAAGTCAATATTTTTATACTTTATCATATGTGATACATGTATACCGGTACATTAATGTAATTAATTTTCATCAAATAACAACAATATTACATGTATGCATATACCGGTAAAAATGGATAAAATATATATACATTACATACTGAGGGTGATGCGTTTAGTCAAGAAAATGCCCCATTACATTTATGAAATGCAGGTTAACTGGTTAATATTTATTTTTCAAAAGAGTTAAAAGCTCTGACTAAGGTTCTGTTTTTAATGCAAGGAAGAAAAAATTTGAAAGCATAGCACAGACATACCATATTTGGTTAATCTGGTTCTTCAGAAAAGACCGTATAAACCGAGGTCCTATGTCGCGGTTCAGTCCCTGAAATGTTCTACTTTCCCATTTTTCCGTTCGCTGACCGTTCGTTCAGCGTGCTTCCTTGTTCGTTCTGCGTACGTTCACCGTTCGCTCTCCGTTCACAGTTGTGCGTTCACTGTTTACCGTGCGCTCGCGTTCACCGTTCACAAAACGTTCACCGTTCGCTCTTCGTTCCGTTTAGTTTGCGTTTACCGTTCACTTATCGTTCAATCTTTATTGTCATTCGGAACTTCGAAGAGAAAGGACTTATCTTTTTGATGGTAAGGATTTACTCGTTTTTTAATTAAATAACTAAGATATCGTGTTTGAATAATAATTATTTCAATGCAAAAAGTATTTACGATATATATATTTCTATTATTATAACTTACCTGTTACTTTATCCATTTTCCCTGGAAAAAATACATTAAGAAAATACATGTAAGTAGAACGATGCTAAGATATTAAATTTAAATAAGGGCAATGTCCGTAAACAATTACTTAAAGCGCGGCATTTCGTTATAATATAAAAAACGACAAAAAATCGTTAATACATGTATATGAATAATAATCCAAGTCTTTTACAAGACGAGAATACACAAAAATATGTCTAACAAGTTTTTAAAGAAAAATAAACAAAAACATGCTAGAACTATATATATGTCTGAGAATTATGAATAGTACTACAGATATTCAGTTAATTAAATATTTGTAGAGCGAATTAAATTGTTAGTGTGATTTAAAATTTTAGAAAAGACAAACTGTTTAAAATTTAATACAATAGAATTTTGGTTCTACATCACGTATATAAAGTGTATCGTTACAAAGGAAAAAAAAAACCTTCCTTCAAGTAACTAAATATACGTTTGCCATTCAGTATGCTTAACAGCCACCCCCCCCCCCCCGGCACCCTTTCTCCAGAAATCAAATTCTTAGTTAGTATTTTCAGTATAATTTTAATTAATATTCAATGTGTATTGTACATGTAACACAGAAAAAAATATTCTTTATACAAACATCAAAACAGTCATTATATACATACATGTGCCGACAGTGGTATTTTGATTTGGCAGGGATTATGTTTTAAATTCAATTTCAAACTTAATCCTTCCAGGTATATACATGTATTGCAATTATTTATTCATTTTTTCCGTAGAAAAGCGAAAATCAATTTTAAAAATGATGTAAACAAATGTTAAAACTTCTCGGGAATACGAAGTGACTCTTTGACTTCGGCGTGTTCGGTGAAGCGAGATTTAAACACCTCCATTGTGTCGAATTATTTTGATTGACAGGACAAGCACGTGCACTTGGAGTGAATCGTTTGAATTTGAAGGAAAAAAAACTGATGCTTACTGTCAAATGGATTTGTTAATAAAAAAAAATGATTACTTTGACTGCCTGGAATGTTAGAAAAAAATTAATATACGATTTTTTATTCGATGCAACAAATCTCTCTCTCTCTCTCTCTCAAGTTTCTATCTCTTATACATTTGTCATGTTAAATAAAAACTATGAAAACATATTTATTATTGATTTAGTTCTGAAATTCTAATGTATTACAAATAATTTGAATGATTCTATCCATTATCTTGTCCGAGTATAATCATGGTCGGGAAATGTCTTCAGATATACATTTACATGTAAAACTTAGCTTAGAAAATAACCACAGAAAATAAAAATAACTAATAAAAATTAATAATATTATTGCATAAATTTTTTTAATACGAGTGAATGTGGAATATGTAAACAGACCTTTATACATTAAAAAAAAATCGGTATTTTACACGGAAATGCCGTGACATCGAAATATTTATTATTTTGTTTTAATCTTATTATTCATTCTGTAAGTATAGTAGTTTTCTCTTCTGAAGTCCACATTATTTTAATGGTCAAAAGAATAAGCATATATATTTTATTAGTAAATTAATTTTATCTTTTATACGACAGGTGTTCGGTAACAAACAAACATGTTTTACTGCAATAAAAATCGTGTTATTAAAATATTGATTTAAAACATCATATGTATGTGCAGAAAAAATGTATTAATTATTTATTCACTTATTTATTTATTGTTTATTTATATTTTAGCATGAAACATTAGAATATAACAGAATAATTTAAATGCAAGGAAAAAATCTGAGGCATTCCGAAGAAATCGTTCATCTTGCGTTCATCGTTCGTTCACCGTTCACCGTTTGCGCTCCGTTCGCGTTCTGCGTTCACTTACCGTTCTCCGTTCACACATCGTTCACCAAGTTGCGTTCAGCGTTCACACACCGTTCATTCACCGTTCGCTCTGCGTTCGTTCACCGTTCGTTCACCGTTCGTTCAGCGTTTGCTCACCGTTCAGGTGGGAAAGTAGAACGTTTCAGGGACTGTAGGTGCTGGCACGAAAATGATCCATAGCTCTGAATACTGAGTTCAGGACAAAATTTGCAACTCTCCATTGCGAATAGTGGCGTCTCCATATGAGTGAAAAATTCTCCAGAGGAACAAACACAAAATACAATCAATAATACTCAATGAAAAGTCTTGTCACAGTAAATACATCTTGATGTATGAATGCCTTAGCTTTTACCATTCAAAAGTTATAGTAGCTATGGTCAAAGTTTTTGGTAAAAATTGGTTAAACGCAAAGGCTAATGTTACATGGTCAAATTTGGTGGAACCAAAAGAATGGTCTTGTCACAAGAAATGCACCGTGGAATATGAAATCCATAGCCTCACCCACTTAAATGTTTGGGCAAGGCTAACGTGTTGCCGATAAAGAGATAAACAGGTCAATTAGAGAAAAATGTAGTCCATGTTTGAATTTGAGTACCGTCTCCTTTCAATGTCACCAATTTTAATAAGGAGAATTAACGATCTCCTAATTTTGTAACATCTTTCTGTCAAACTCGAAAAAAACAACATCCATGAAAACCTTTGCAAAAATATCAAATTGATAAATTAAGTCATTTTCATTTCAGAGTGTTAATTAAACAACAAGAACCCTAAGAATGGCCTCAGGACTAGACCCTGGCGGCCGTTCTAGGTTTGCCAAGCTCGGAATGGCAATAAACGATGAATTGACGCAGGCCTGTAGAGATGTCTTAGAAATGGAGGTACCTCCTAGTCTTGTCTATAGCAAAGTGAAAGCATCATCAATTTATAAAAACATACGTCCCGAGCAAGAACTTCGTCTCACAGGCGCCAAAACAGATGGATATAAAGAATTTGATATAACATTGTTATATACACTGATAAGAAACATATGTACAAAGATTCCTCGTCCAACAAAAGGTTGGGGTGGGAACACGATGCCGTCAGCGAGAGAAATAACGATTGGTGATGACGTTGAGAGGATCAGGATGATAAGAAACAGCATGTTTGGACACATAAGCTCGGCTTCTACCTCACAGACAGAGTTTGATGACACGTGGTCAGTCATAACTGATATCTGCCAAAGGCTGCAAACGTACACAAACAAAGACTATTTGTCTGGACTAAGTACTATTCAAAGTCAGGCCCTTGAAGAGGAGTACGAAACAACAGTCATAGAAAAACTTAGGGAAGATTATGAAAATAACCAATCTCTACTTGAAAAGTTATCTTCTGTGGAAAAGGATTTGCAAGAATTGAAACTAAAGTTCGAAGACAAAGGTGACTATAATAAATACTGTCATTAAAATATTTACTATATACGATATGAGGCGGAGACTAGTGTTTCATGCTAACATGACAAATACATTTCTCAATATAAGTAATGTGGAATTTGTTTCCTTAAGATTTTTGCAATTTGAACAAAAGTTGGCTAAGCAAAAAAAATCTCCATGATACCCTACTAGACGTCAGAACTATGGTGCAAACAATATTGCAAAATGATCAATTAATTGGAAAAATGTCTGTCTTGTTATCGGTGGAAGAACGTAAATATATTTTATGAATTCAATCTATGACAGTTTGCGATGTACACCAATTAAAAAAACTTAAGGCCTGCATATGTATCATGGTGTTGTTGCATGCTGGTTTTGAAACTGATGTAAATGTCCCCGGGGAAGGTATGCTTGATTATAGAGGAACACTTTGATATCCCAGTTGTAAAAGCCTAGTCTACCACTAGATATAGAGTCAGACATCCCCAGTTGTTCACTTCATTTAATCTTGGTTTAACAACATCACTCTATATTTATCTTATAATTACCTAACATTCATATCGATGCAGTCAATAAATGTGGTGGGTATTAACTTATATCGTTGACTGCCCGTTTATCCATTTGGCATGTATATTTTTGGATTAACTAGAGTGGAAAAAGTGTACATTTATCATGTTGGCAAGTTAACATTCACTGGAAGAAACGAGACCTTTCAGTTAAAACTGAAAGGCGGCCTTCAGTGACTTTCCAGTTGCCATTCAGCCACTGAATGGCAGGTACATTTCAATGACCTTTCAGTTGCCTTTCAGCCATATTTCAGATACCTTTTAGTCACCATTCAGCATAAACATTTCAGTTATCTTTCAGTGACCTTTCCGTCAACTTTCAGTTAGCTTTTCGTCGACTTTCAGTGACGTTTCCGTCGTCTTTCAATTATCTTTCCGTCATTTTTCAGTTACCTTTCCGTTATCCTTTAGTACACATTTTAGTATCAATTCAGCAATTTTTTTTACTGGCTTATTAATTTTTAATCAGTAGTTTTTCCTTTAAAATATTTTGCCTAAATTTATTATCCTATCTAAACTTTGTTTTTTTTTTCTTATCGTAATAAATGTACCTAAATAAAACTGGTAATCAAGCTTAAACTTAGATTTTCAATTGTATTTCAAGTATTTTTATACGTTCGGACAAACTAAAATAAGAAGAATCTTTCTATTTCTTCTGATACTTTAAATATTGAAAAGATCCTTGTAATTAACTTATACAATTTAAATCAATCGCGTTTCACAGATATCCAACATTTAAAAAATAACCGATTTATTTCTGGTTCGGAATTAAATATCACAGACAGTTTAAAGTCAATTTAATCATAGAAACGAGGGGATATATTAGATGTTCAATTGTATTTCAAGTATTTTTATACGTTCGGACAAACTAAAATAAGAAGAATCTTTCTATTTCTTCTGATACTTTAAATATTGAAAAGATCCTTGTAATTAACTTATACAATTTAAATCAATTGCGTTTCACAGATATCCAACATTTAAAAAATAACCGATTTATTTCTGGCTCGGAATTAAATATCACAGACAGTTTAAAGTCAATTTAATCATAGAAACGAGGGGATATATATGGTCAAATTCGGCGAAAATTTTGAATTGAACGTAGAAATATAGCAAATATCCTGTTAATCTACACTTGATCTTGTATTTATTTTTTAGATCAGATATGTCGTATACTCCCTGGTATAACTTTAACATGTTTAAATTGTTAAAGACTTTAAAAATATGTTTTAACAATTATTTATTTATATTTTTAAAAAATGATAACAATTCAACAAAACACGTAAAATTAAAAAAAAATATATAATTTTCCAGTTAGAAAAAAAATCTTCCAAAAACAAAAAAGATAATTGTCTATTTTTTTTATTTCTGTAAATCTCTAATTCGATCTCTAAGGAGAAGATTTCTTTGACAAGAACAGGTGCCCGTCGCCGATAATTGTCATCATCCCGAGAAGAGATGTGTAATAAATCAGTCTGTCCCCAAAATCCGCGCAATTAATATAGAATATACAAAATATATACAAGATATATACACATCGAAACTCCTCGATACAACAGGTGAACCGTGTTCCATTTTGATTTCAACATATTGATTGATTTTAATTCAAAGATTTCCAATAAAAAGCAGTAGCTCCGTTGATAAGGTTACGGACTTTTCCGCTGGCGACCAGGGTTCGATTCTGGCATTGGGAATGTTTTTTTTCTTGCATTAATTTTTTTTCTTCATTTTTTCTTCGAATTTATATAAACTAAATGCTATTAAATCAGGAAAAAGTGAAATAAAATTTTTAAGTTAAAAAATAAGCTGATTATTTAATAAAAATATGCAACTGAATGATAACTGAAAGGTCACTGAAATGTACCTGCCATTCAGTTGACTGAATGGTAACGGAATGATCACAGAAAAGTCACGGGAAAGGATCCATAGTGAATTCAAAATTTACATAATGATAGGCCGATTTATTGCAATTCTATATATGTGAAACAATTAAATTACCTTAAGATATCTAAAAAGAAAAACTTACTTTCAATGAAATTTGATATTTGATATTATTTTGTTTGCATTAAATAACAACCTCATATTCATATTTTTTCTATGTTATGGCTTGAGAATCCTTTCCATTCATATTTTTGTCTGTACCTCATCTTAAACCACAATTTAAAGTCAGTGCATACATTTGTTTCTATTCCCAAATCCTTTAAATTACATGATTTTTTGTAGTTAATATATGTAGCATTTGTAATATGTTTCAATACTAAATTCAGATTAATTTGATAAAACAGTTTTAGTGCACAATTATATGATTCTACAAAAAAAAAACGAATTTCATTTTAACAATTTCTTATTTCTGTTTTTTTTTACACTTATAATCTTAAAAGGACATATCTGTTACAGAAAACACTCTGGTAAAGGAAATTCTCGACAATTGGCGAGAAGACGATATTGCTTTCATTCCTACAAGAGCAAGTGAAGCAGTGGAAGAAAAGCTTAAAAGTCTTAACCGCATCACAGTGGTTGGAAATTCTGGGTCTGGAAAATCTGCAATAATTCAACATATTGCACTAATTCTTAAGGATCAGGGATGGAATGTCATGCCGGTGGATAAGGTAGAGGAAATTAAAAATATCTGTTCAACTGGAGTCTCAGAAGATCGGATTTTATTTGTATTCAATGATCCTTTAGGTAAGGAATCCTTAGATGAAATATTATATCATTCATGGAAAATTTTTGAGAAAACACTGGAGATTTGCTTGAAGAAAAATAAACTATTGATATCATGTAGAAGATGCGTTTTTTATGACAAGAGAATCAAGGGTAACTTATTGGATGACTCATCTGCTGTAGAAATTGACAACAAAGAACATGGACTGACGGTTGTGGAAAAAAGGGCGATTTTTAATCAGTATTCGCAGGATCTGCGTTTGTCCGAAAAGGTTGTTGCTGAAATAATCAGAACAGAAGCTTACTTTCCATTGCTTTGTAAACTTTTTTCAAGGGAGGCAAACTACAAAGAAAAAGGGGTTGATTTCTTCAAATATCCGTACAGATTTATTAAACAGGAAATTGAAATTTGGAAGAAAACAGACAAGAAAAGATTTTGTTCACTTATCCTGATAGTGGCTTTTCAAAACAATTTGAAAATCGATGCTATAGTAAAAAAAAATGTATGTTTTATGAAATTTAAGGACATATTAGGAATGTGTCAGTTACAAGAAAACACACATATTTCAGTCATTCGTAGTACTCTACATGAACTGAAAGGATCCTATGTCAAACGTGTCGGAAATGCTTTCCAATTCCTTCACGACTTTATTATGGAGATAACGACTATGGTGTTTGGTGTTGATTGTCCACAAGAGACAATTCAGTACGCAGACAGTGGTTTTCTGAGACGTCGGGTGAGGATAGAAGACGATACAGAAGAGGAAGATTGCGATCCCTTCACTGTTTACCTTCCTGAAGAGTACATTGAAGATCTTGTGGACAGGTTTATCAAAGACATGCAAACAGAACACCTTGTAGATGTTTTACTCAATCCATGTTTAAGGAAAGAGAGTGTCATTAAATCCTTTAAGGAAAAAGTAAAAGTGCTTGCAAAGATTCTTGTCAAAATTAAGTGTAAAATAGATAAATCGGAATTTTTAAGATCGTATGAAGACTTTGGTTTGTCTAGACTTGATTTTCTTGATTGCAAAGAAGAAATATGTCCTTTGACTGGATTCATTATATTTTGTCATAATGACATCTCTTCATTTTTCTTGAATAAAATCAATCAAACAACGTTAAAAGATTACAAAATCTTTTCTGCCGTATGTGCAAATGGTAGGACAGATCTATTAAATTCTCTTAGCGAGGAATATAAAAAAACATCATTAATGGAAACATTGGGTAATTTTTTACCAATTCAGGTTGCTTCTGTATTTCATAATTTTTCAATAATTGAAGAATTAGTAAGACTTGGTGCTGACGTGAACGAGTTCACAACTAATGACACACTGACTCCAATATTACTGGCGACTGCAAATCACGAAGATCATTTAAAAGAGGCCGGAATGGATACAAACGAAGGAGAAAGACGTAATAAAACAATTATGTGCTTATTGAACAATGGAAGCGACATCAATTTATGTGATAATAATGGAGCCAGTCCTCTTTATATAGCTTGTCAAAATGGACATGATAGTACAGTACAATTATTACTGAACAACGGTGTCGACATCAATTTATGTTACAAGAACGGAGCTAATCCTTTTTATGCAGCTTGTCAAAATGGACATGATAACATTGTACAACTGTTACTGAACAACGGTGCCGACATTAATTTATGTGAGAAAAATGGAGCCAGTCCTCTTTTTATAGCTTGTACAAAGGGACATGATAGCACGGTACAACTGTTACTGAACAACGGTGCCGACATCAATTTATGTAAAAAGAATGGAGTCAGTCCTCTTAAGATAGCTTGTCAAAATGGACATGATAGCACAGTACAACTGTTACTGAACAACGGTGCCGACATTAATTTATGTGACAAGAATGGAGCCAGTCCTCTTTTTATAGCTTGTACAAAGGGACATGATAGCACGGTACAACTGTTACTGAACAAAGGTGCCGACATCAATTTATGTGATAATAATGGAGTCAGTCCTCTTAATATGGCTTGTCATAATGGATATAATAGCACGGTACAACTGTTACTGAACAACGGTGCCGACATCAATTTAGGTGAGAAGAATGGAGTCAGTCCTCTTTATATAGCTTGTCAAAATAGACATGATAGCACGGTACAACTGTTACTGAACAAAGGTGCCGACATTAATTTATGTGAGAAGAATGGAGCCAGTCCTCTTTATATAGCTTGTACAAAGGGACATGATAGCACGGTACAACTGTTACTGAACAAAGGTGCCGACATCAATTTATGTGATAATGAAGGATTCAGTCCTCTTTCTATAGCTTGTCAAAATGGACTTGATAGCACGGTACAACTGTTACTGAACAACGGTCCTGACATAAATTTACGTGATAAAGATGGAAACAGTTCCCTTTAGGTAGCTTGTGAAAACTCACATTGCAGCACAATCGAACTTCTATTAAATTCAGGTGCTGATGTAAATTTATGCAACAAAGGCAACTGTAGTCCGTTGTTCCTAGCATGTTTCAATAGAAATGAAGGCATGGTTAAACTGTTATTGAACAATGGGGCAGACATCAATTTATGTGACAACGAAGGAACCAGTCCACTCTTCATAGCCTGTGAAAATGGACATTACAGCATAGTCCAAGTATTATTACAAAACGATGCTTGTGTTAATTTATGCAGTAAAGACAATAAGAGTCCACTGTACATAACAAACGTATATGGTCATGACAGTATCGCTGAACTTTTACTACAATATGGTGGTGAGCTTTTATTCTGACGATGGTTTCAGTGGTTTCTCAATACCAAGTGCATTCACATTATTTCTGAGATATGGAGCAAAATAAATTCAAGCTTTGATTAGACCTTGCAAAAATGTTGGAATGCTTGGAATTCGTGTTTTATATTTGGTTTACAGATATTTATTGTGTGGATTCTTTTTTTTTCTTTGAAATTTAGTAATTACTGCAGCACTGTTAATCGCCAAATTTTCTGTGACAATTGATTTTTTTGAGATGGATACTGCGTATGTAAAAGCGAGATGGAGATATTGCACTTAATAGAAATTTTTTCTCTAGAGTTTTTTTTTTTTTTTTTTTTTTTTTGATATTTAATAGTAATACTTTTATACGCAAGAATTATTTTATTTTTTTTTTTTTGTAAGAAGACACAAAAAAGGTTCTTTGGAATAAAAAGTTTACGTATTCACAGACATTTATTAAGTTTACTTATTTTTTATGTCATATGGCTTTCTTCATTATATCGTACTACTGCTATTTAAAGGTTTAAGCTATAAAAAAAAATTCAGTCTAATAAAGCGTCTTGTTTCAAGAGAGCAAAGTCTTCCGGCTACATAAATCTTTTTGTTCTTGTAAGCAGCAAGGGAGCAGTCGTTATTTGATATAAACCTAAACCATAGTACTGTGCTTTTGTAATATTTAAATTTATTGTGTAAGACGAGTATAGTTATTTATTTGGGTGTAATTTATTTAAATAAATCTTAACTATATACAGGTGACACATGTGTTCGAACTGTTATGTTTACAACATATAGTTATATTCTGTTGATTAATCGAAATTCGTTTGGAACATTTTTTTTTAATTGTATAAAGATTATATGTTCGGGGGTTGGTGGGGGGTTATATATCAAATATTCCTTAATATGTACCGATCTTCACGGCATGTGTCTTTTAAGCCCCTGAACAACAATTAGCTGAAGAAGGTACGCATAATTCTATGAAATAAAAATTCAAGTCACAGAAACATTTCTTTTTTTAATGCATGTTTTACATTTGTCGATATATAATTGATTTCTTTTTTTTTCTTTTCTTTTCTTTTTTGAAATTGAAAATGTGTGTACATGTATTAATTTTGTGTGTTTATTTCATTTATAGTGCTTTGATTTATATTGTGCATTGTTTGAACTTAAAAATGTCTGTACATGTATTAATTTTGTATTAAATTTGTTTGTTGATTTCCTTTATAGTGCTTTGATTTATATTATGCATTGTTTTAACTTGAAAATGCCTGTACAATGTACATGTATTAATTTTGTATTTGCTTGTTTGTTTGATTTTTTTTTATAGTTCTTTGTTTGAAATCATGCATTGTTTATTAATTATCATTCGGGATTATGCATTTCATTTTTTTAGAATAGGAAGAATGAAGGAATGTTGAAAATATATATGTTGTGCAAAATTGTTTCTCTGGGTTAATCTAAAATTACACATCGACAATTACAGAACGATTTTTTAATTGAATTTGAAATTTAAAATGATGCAATAATCTGGCATACGTTATTGTGAACCATGCAAATTTTGTTTTTGTTTGATACTGTATATAGTACATGTCAATATATTTTCAAAGTTGTATTTTATGCAGTTTTATATTGTGTGTTTATGTGTCAGAAAAAATAATCTATCATTAAATGAAATGACACAATTTTTTTCATACTGATTGCTAGATCATCATTTATACGCTGCATTATCCACGGATTTCGTCCGTTTTTTTTTTTCAAGCAATAACTGACAGAGTTATGCCTCTTGGACTTAGAAAAAAATACAATTACTTGGCAGGGGTTGGGATTGGGGATGGATTGTCTTAACTGTTTTACATACTGCTTGCTAAAGTTGTTTTT
This sequence comes from Saccostrea cuccullata, assembly GCF_032062105.1. Taxonomy (NCBI): domain Eukaryota; kingdom Metazoa; phylum Mollusca; class Bivalvia; order Ostreida; family Ostreidae; genus Saccostrea; species Saccostrea cuccullata. The sequence goes on along the minus strand of NW_026931031.1, from coordinate 7,533 downwards.
TTTTTTTTGCGTAGATTGTTTTTCTGTATACCCAATCAGTAGACAGTTTGATCTTTAAATATATAACTTAAACAAAACTTAAATACAATTAATGAACAAGTACAATTTGTGATAATACAAGGATGTGTTAATCAAATGCGTTCCGAAATAAGTAGATTAAAATACTTTCCGGGAAATATGTTTTTATCATATTTTTGTGTGAAATGCTATATCAACATATAAGTTGCGATATTATACAGAAAATTTGAAAAATATTAAACTTCATCCGTGTTTAAGCACCTTTAAGGACCTTTGAAATTTTAATTGTATTTTATAATTTGTCTTAATTTCGTTTCATTTCATTTATCATTTTCTATGTTCTATGTGATTATCCTGAATCCTTACTTAAAAAACAAATTATTTGGATCACTAGAATGATCACGTCTTCTTTCAAGAGGCGATAATTGAGAAATAGCAAAAATGTGGGAGTATCTTTAAAAATCTTCTCAAAAGCCATTGGCCAAACGAGTTAAACTTAAACTCCGTGTTTAAGCACCTTTGAGGACCTTTGAAATTTTAATTGTATTTTATAATTTGTCTTAATTTCGTTTCATTTCATTTATCATCTTCTATGTTCTATGTGATTATCCTGAATCCTTACTTAAAAAACAAATTATTTGGATCACTAGAATGGTCACGTCTTCTTTCAAGAGGCGATAATTGAGAAATAGCTAAAATGTGGGAGTATCTTTAAAAATCTTCTCAAAAGCCATTGGCCAAACGAGTTAAACTTAAAGAAAACCTTCTTTTCATAGTTTCGATTTAAGTTTGTTCAAATGATAAACCCAGGGTTAGGGTGAGGCTACAATAAGTGTTATTTAAAGTTTTATAAATGAACAAATAGGAAAAAATCTGGACATTTCTTCATCTGAAGAGAGCAATGGTTGATCATGTTATCAAGGAAGAATCCCTGCATAGCTTGGATTCTAATCTGTTTAAATGATGACACTGGGTTAGGATGAGGCTACCCATGGGGATCAAAGATTTATTTTCCATATATAAAAAAATTCTAAACCCCTCAAGAACAACAAAACTATGATTAGTTATATTGATACTGAAGCATCATCAGAAAGTGTAGATTTTGGATTGTTTAAATGATGACCCTACCGCCGGGAAAGGGTAAGGCCAAGTAGAGGATCAAAGTTTTACAAAGCTTTCATTAGTCGTATTAAATGTGTTTGAATCATGACCCCGGGAGGTAGTTGAGAGCTCAAATGGATGAAAAATTTAAGGAAAAAAAGAGAGAAAAGGTTGAGCTTTCTCAAAAACAGCAAATCCATGATTATTCATATATTTCAAAATAATTTGATTTTATATTATTATTCATTATGTATCTTGATTTAAATTGACTTCAGCTAACTGTGTAAGGTATTTGATCGTGTTTTTTGCACACTACATTTAATATATAGTGAATTCAACAAGAGACTTTTCGCCAAATTTCGTTGCTTGCATACAAATTTTAGGTTTTGCAGACTAAATTTCGTAAATTAATTTATATGTACACATCTTAAAGGACATGTGTCTTAACTGTCTGTTACGTAGGCCTTTCACCTGCCGCTAGGGGTCGGTGTTATGAACGATAACTCACAGTTGAAACTTGTTTAGAGCAGGCTCGGGGTATCTAACTGTTTATACGCAAGGCAGTTTTTAGCATTTCTCAGGTGTTTCTTTGCTTTCAGTAGAATCTAGTGGTTTTAGAATTTAGTACCAATATTAAAATTATTTACTTTATAGTTGCAAACACCGGTTTACTGCAAATAATTAAAATTTTTAATTAAAATAAAAAGTGAAATCTACCCTCCTTAGTTCTAACCTATTTAAATTTTTATACTCGGTCGTTCCCATTCGTGCTTAGTAACACAAATAAGATGATCAATTGTTGCATATACTTGTAAAAATATATATATTTACATAGGAAGTGAAAAAGTGCGAACACAAAAAACATGACATTAAATTTTCTTCTTCATAATAATCGTCTAAGAGAGTTAAACTATTGAATATAGTCTGTTCCCTATTCATTTGACCCTGTTATTTCATGTAGAGAAAAGGCATTCTCTTTATTGTTAACAAAACAATGTAAGGAACCCTTTTGTGTATATAACAATACCAATGCTGAAGCAGCCTATATGTCATTCATATAAACGATAACTCACAAATCGGCACTAAGTTGGTCATTTTTCACAACTGAGTTACCTGTCCTAAACACAACATCGGAAAAGTCAAGTATAAAAAATTAAACTTTTTAATTAGGTAATTTAAAGTATGCACAAGTTATTATCTTTTTTGATAATTTTATGTACCTATAAATCTATCTATACAATGTGTTTTACCATATGTGCAACTTGAGAAACTAGTTGAAAGGCCTATGTTACGTCCCTGTGTATCATTTCCAGGATCAAGGTACGTAAAAATTCTACGAAATAAAAAAAATACATAATTAAAAATTATTTTAAAGAAAATAAACGTCTAGGACTTTTGTCGAATCATCATTGCTACTTTTTTTTCCTTTTTTTATTTTGGTTCTTCAAAATGTATTGGACAGTGTATTAATTTTGTTTGCTTGATTTGTTTTCAAGAACTAATAAAGTAAAGGAGTCACAGCGGGAGTCAATTACAATCATTTCAGTGTGATGACTGATATTTATCGTAATAGTCTGAAATATCACTAAATAAAATACAGGAGTCCATAGCGGGAGTCAATTCGCGAATCGCCGCGCTTTCTGTAAGACCCAGCCCCTTTCCCAAACTACGTCACGGATGCTGAGGTTACACAAACTTCTCTTTATAAAATAGGCTGCAAAGAGTCAATATCAACACTTTTTTGAAGTTTTATCCGACTTACCTTATGACATATCCGAAAATTAAATAGAGGGAGAAATTTCCGTGAAAGCAAGGTGTTAAGTATTATAGTATAGTATAGTTTAAAATATATTTTATTCATTTAATGAAATGGATTGAACAGCAGGCATAAATGCCTATGATCGTTGTCTCCATGGGGTCAAGGTACAATCACAAGTACATGAAAACATAGGAAAATGTATGAAAAGAAAATTATAAATGGTACATATTTGAAATTTATTCTGAGAGAAAGAGAGAGAGAGAGAGATGAAAAGAAAAAAATATAAATGAATAAGTAAAATAATAATTATATAATAAATAAAGTATAATCAACAAAAGGAAAAAACCAAACCAAACAAAAAAACAAAAAAACAAGAAAATATGTTTGAACAATTGTTGTTGACCCAGAGTAGGAAGATTTCCCTAACAGAGCAGTTAACATATCGTAAAATAATATATTTCCCATAGAATATAATAAACTAAAATTTCAAGGAAAACCTCTTAGTGGTTCTTATAAAGGTATGTACCTTATCAAAAAAATGAAAAATTTTTATCCAGGCTTAGTGAGTCTACACCATATAATATGTTTTCTATATTAATTTGTATGTTATTTTCATTCATGTATTTAATCAGTGATTGTCGTTGTAAGGCATATTGTTGACAATACAAGAAGAAATGAAGTGAGTTCTATGGCATGTCAAACGTTGCTATATTCGATAATCTTGTGATGTATATTCAAAATCTTGTGATGTATGTGCGTAATCTTGTGATTTATGTTCGAAATTTTGTGATGTATATTCAAAATCTTGTGATGTATGTTTAATATCTTGTGATGTATATTCGAAATCTTGTGATGTATATTCAAAATCTTGTGATGTATGTTCAATATCTTGTGATGTATATTCTAAAACTTGTGATGTATATTCTATAATCTTGTGATGTATGTTCGAAATCTTGTGATGTATGTTCGAAATCTTGTGATGTATATCTTATAATCTTGTGATGTATGTTTAAAATCTTGTGATGTATATTCTATAATCTTGTGATGTATGTTCGAAATCTTGTGATGTATATTCGAAATCTTGTGATGTATATTCTATAATCTTGTGATGTATATTCGAAATCTTGTGATGTATATTCGAAATCTTGTGATGTATATTCTATAATCTTGTGATGTATATTCGAAATCTTGTGATGTATGTTCGATAATCTTGTGATGTATATTCGAAATCTTGTGATGTGTGTTCTACAATTCAGTGATGCGTGCAATAAAATTGCATGACGCAACAGAAAGTAAGGACAATTTTCATTGGTTAGAAATAACGAAAGTAGCTGAAGCGTCGGGAAAACCATGCAGGTGAGTAAAAACACATCAGTTTGTTTATTGCAGATGCACGAGTGTTCTTCCTGGTGACATGATGGAAATATTTCGGCCTGCTAGGGAAAAAAACTCAGTAAACGTAGATATATTGACAAAATTTGTAGGTACTTGTAACGATATGTCACGATGCTGCATTGTGATTGTCAGATACAGTATTTATCAGTGAAAAGTTAAATCTCGTAGTAATCAATATAGCAGAAGAAAAATGAAGAGTACAACTCAGTACATACTACAAAAACTGTGCAATTTGTAGCAAGATTAATTTTTGTTTAACAGCTGTTTTTATTACATTTTATTTCGTATTATTACTACCAAATACTGCTACTGTTTGTTAATGTTATGCACATGGTTATCTTGTACTTGCAAGTAAATGTAACATTTAAAAAAAATATGAAAAAATAAGTCATTTAGGCTATTTGATAATAACATGCTAAATGAACATGTTTTGCGTTTTAATTCTCCTTCACTCAGTCTTTGTATACAGTAATGTATATTTTAGACAAGCTGATCGCCAACCAGGAGGATTACTCATTAGGATTACTCATTCCCATTAGAAATTAGAAACAATTCAGCCATATTCTGAGAGAGAAATAGTCTGTCATCCACCCCCTCGTCTGCATTTTTTTTCACTTCACAGACTTATGTTGAGATTCTCTTTGATTTGTATTTTTTATTATCTTGTTCATTTATAATAAATGCAAAATCACATGCAAGATATTACAAAATTGGGAAAACTAATAATATTTATTTAAATGTAAAAAGATCAGCAATAGGTTAAAGCTGAAATCGGTTAAGACGGAACTGTGTGTTAAAGTGCATTTTTTTTCACACCGAACTAAACAGCATGTAGAATTAAAATGTTTATAGATATATGTAAATAGTCGCAACACAAGTTTCTACTGGAGCGTTGTTATACTTTTGTATAAGGGGTCATCTTAATGCTACCAGTATCAGAAAAATATTTAAGAATTTTTCATTTTTGATAACAAATGCTTTTTTAATTTCTAAAAGTAATGTTTACATGAAAATACTAAAAAAATATAAAAACATGAAGTTAAATTTACAAAATGATATAAATTTGAAGATCAGGATAGGTCAGGAAAACAAGATTACAATGATTTTGCTTGGTGTTTAATGTGTATACATGTACTTTCCTTTATGATAAAGAAAAGTGTTGTTTGTACTGAACAATACAGTCAATAAAATTAATTATTTCTATTAGAGTAAACTACAAAACTTTTTCCTTTTATTCTAGGAGCTTAACTGCTCAGAAATCAAAATTTATTTTGAAATCTACCTTTTATTTCTGACTTGATTTATGAAGATGGTGAACATCAATCAGGTTCAAGGCTTAATTAGGACAATACACATTAAGAAGAGAGCAAATAAGGACCTCTAAACATCAAAGGCGAGATTATGGTGCAGTAAGCATACCATGTCTCTGTTTCATGTATCGTCCCCCTGTCTTATGTCATTTGTTGTCTATATGTAGATATAGATTGGCATAGCTGTAAGCCACTGGTGTAAAACTAAAGCATATCTATATAAAAAGGAGTTATCACTCTTGTAATAATGCTTTAATTCGTATTAATTAATATTCTGAATTTTCTGGATTTTAGTTTTATTATATTTTGCATTGATACACAACAACATTGCCACTTTTCAAACAAAGACTGACAAAAGAACGCTTAGAATTCCCCAACTTTATATAACAAAGCACAGCAAGAAATGATTTTTTTAACAGCTTGATTAGAAATATCGCAGATTTTAACTGTCAACAAACAAATAAAATTACAATGATTTTAGTTCCCCCCATAATTTGGGCAATAGGCATACCTCGTCATACCTCGTCATACCTCGTCATTCTGACAAAACTTTTCATGAAAGTTACAATAATGGTGAATACTTTTTATACTAGGATTCATTTCTTAAACATAGTAACGGTTTCTTTCTACATTGTGAAACTCAAAAAATTATTCGAAATATGATTAAGCTTATTGGCGTCATGAAAAATATCTAATTGTATAAAACTAGGTACAATTATGAGTTTAATGTTATGTTGTCAACTTATCTGCGCAATCCATTTCAGTGATCAATTGAAATTATTGGTTAATTGTTTTATTGTATGTATGAGTTTTCTCCATGTAACATTAAACAAGATAGGGTTGTACTCAAGTATCTTGAGATGGTGAAGTATTAGGACATTCGGAAATAAAATCTACAATCATCTGTAAAACAGGAAAACCGTGCTTGAAGTGTATTAGCGGCAAAAGAGAGTTAGGCAAAATACCACAAAGGACGTACGAAAGTACATCTGACTTTTTTATGCTTACAGTGAGTTCATTGTATATTTGAATTTACAAAGTAAACATTTCACCCAAAGGAAACCAGAGGAGGAAATGCAATAGCTGGTAGGAAAATTTATTTTATTACATATTTTCTTGAAAAGATTGTTGATCTTGCATTATTGTACACGATCTGAAATGTCTGTAATGTTATGGTTCTTGACACAAGTGTACATGTTGTAGACAACAACCCCTCTACTTCCCACACTTACAGGAATCTTAATTATTCCTAAGAATTTTGATTTCATACAATGTTGTAACATTTCTAATATCTCTATGGAATTTAATTCCAGATTTTGGATCGTGCATTCAAAAAGTTTTGTCTGTTCACATTTGGCATCAGTTATGCTTTTCCAAACATAGAATTTTTTTTCTAAATTTAACAAAGGAAGTTGCTAAAGTAGGCTTTCAATTTTTTTTAATTAAAAAAAAACCTTTCAAGTGATTTTTTTTGTTAGTCAGAACGTAGTTTTTTTTATATTTATTGTTTGTACACCTGACTTAAATAAGACCATTTTAACAAAAAATATTTGTTTGCCCTCTCCCGACCTACTTCCGAAACATGCTAAAGATAATCCTACTCATATATATATATAAAAAAAGCACAAAGAAATTCACTTTTACATGGATACACACTTCCACCCCAGCCCGGTGTTGAACTCTCGACCTACGGAATCTGTCTCCTAGCAGTGCAGGAACAGCGCGCTAGACCGCTCGGCTATCTAGGCAAGTCAAAAAACTTGCTTTTGATGCCGATGGAATTCTCACGGCGCTGCCCTACACTACACGGTCATTGAGAATAGAAGTGAGATACAGTTATTTTAACATTACTTTTAACAGAGGATTGTTACCAATACATGTTGTAATGAAATTAATTATTATTTATAAAGCACAATTTACAACAACTCTTAAACTAACATAACTGCCCTA